>NC_134457.1:185820431-186120431 GCF_047948215.1 Lycorma delicatula | reverse complement strand
CTCTAAATAAATTAATTTTTAAATTTTATTTTATTCTGTAATTATAAATTTATATTTAGTTACCATTTTTTAATTTCACTTTTTGTTAAATTTCACTTTTATGTTATATAATTGTTATGTAATATATGGTATATATGTTATGTAATTGATGTTTTATAAGTTGTATATGTTGTATGTAATCTATTCCTGTTTTAGGAGGGTGATATAGTTGAAAGACATCTTAGGGATGATGATGTAGTTTTGTTTAATAGACAGCCAAGTCTCCATAAACTTAGCATTATGTCTCATCGAGCTAAGGTTTTAGAGCATCGAACATTCAGGTAAAAATTATTTTTAAATGCTAAATGTAGTTTATGTGAAAATTTATTTAAATACTAAATGTTTTATTCAGATGGCTGTATAATTATACATTGTGTAGGTCATGTCATAAATGGGTAGCTATGCTTTACTTCATTGGTAAAAAAAGGAATAGACAAGTCCAATACAAAAATCTAATTAATTTATATAATCTTGTTTGTGTATCACCTAAAATAACTGTGTGATTTGATTAAAACTTCTACTTTGCTATTATATTTAGTAATATTATGAATATTCTATATAATATTCTGCCCTTCATATAATGGCAATACTTCATAAATGTGAGATTTTAAGGTTTAGCATGTTTTCTGTTATGGTTAGATATGTATGGAACTCTCTCCCATTCTGTGAATATATCACTGTTGTCGTAAGGTATTTCTGTATTGATTGACCAAATGACCATTGTAAGAATCAGAATGTTCAGAATGGTTTGTTATTAAAATGTTGTGTCTAAAACTATTTATATTTTATCAGTTTGCTTTTTAATATATTTTTTCTTTTTTCTGCAGTTTTTGAAATTTTACATTATTTATTGTTGATGAAAAACATAATCATATTCATGAAGTTCTGCCTGGTGGCAAGTTTCTTTTTCCAGCTCTGTCTCCATCTGTTTCTGTCCCAAACCTTCTCCATCTTTGTGTAGTTTCCAATCTTCACGTCATGTATTGACTTTGTCCTTCTTCCTCATTTCCTTTCTCCTTCTACCTGACCCTTTCAATGCAGTTGTCAAGATCCTACTTCCTCTACCCATATGTCCTAACCAGTTTCCTTCTCTTTTGTGTACTCATAAAAGTGCTCTTTCTTCCTTATTCCTGATTTTTAATTCTGGATTCCTCATTTTATTCATACATCTTATTTTCTCCATTCTTGTCCATATCCACATCTCAAAAGCCTCAATCAGTCCTCTCCTTCTTACATCCAGATTTCACGCCTGTAAAGCAAGACACTCCATACTTAACATTTGGCTAACATCTTCCTTAACTCTATGTCCAGACTTTAACTACATAGTAAATACCTCTTCTTTCTGAAGGCTTATTTTGCCATCGCTATCCTATCTTTTTTTCCCATTGCATTCTAATCCTCTGTCACCATAGTGCCCAGTTACTTGTAAATTTTTACTTTCTTCCTTTATTTACCTTATACCTTACCACTAAATCCTTTATGTTGTTTACTTCCATTACTTTAATTTTTCTTATATTTAGTTTCATTCCATACTCTTTTCATTCCTTCCTCCAAGACTGCTAACAATCTTTGAAGCGCAGGGGTGTGGCATCAGAGAGAATTGCCATATCGTCAGCAAACCTTATATAGCTTATTTTTTGTCCTTCAATACTTATTCATTCTTCTCTTTTTTTGTAATATATTTGTTATCATATATTCAATGTAAATATTGAACAGTTGGTGAGAGGTAGTATCTTTACCTAACTCCTCGATATAAACCCATTCAGTTAGTCATATTCTATTTACTTTCATTGCTGCTGTTTGTCTCATGTACAGTTCTTTACTTAAACTTCCATCTTTCTATTTTACTTTTTTCTCTTTAAGAATCTCCATAATTTTTTCCATTTGACTCTATCAAATGCCTTCTCTAAATCTATGAAACACAGATTTATTCCTCTTTTCTGTAAATACCTTTCTCCAACCATCCTTAGTAGTCCAATGGTACCTCTAGTTCCTTTCCTTTTCCTGAAACCAAACCATTCCTCCCCTGCATTCTTTATCATTATTCTTACCAACCTCCATTTTAGGACTCTTAATAATATTTTAGTGGTGTGGGTTGCTAAATTTTACTGTTGCTAATTATTTAGTAACATTCTGATCATTAACGATATTAATCTACTATTTATGTAACATACTTTCTACACCCATTTTGGTACTTTATTCCTCATAATTATTTCCACTCTGTTTTTTCCTTTCTTCCAAAAAATAGTATGATAATTTCGTACTTGTCATTTCATGCTGTCCTTCCCACCTTTCTTACTCAGTCCTAATATATACATTTTATTTATCTTCATTTCCCTCTTAAGATTCTCTAACTTTCCGCTCTGTAACAAAGCTTTGACATTTCATGTTCCTATTTGCAAGTAGTCCTTTAACTTCTTCTATTGCTTCTCCCAGAGATCTAAATTGGAAGCTATTTTGTTACCAGAACATTTCACAGAAGAAGCCAGCATCATAGTGTAATGCAAGGAGCTATCACTAGGATCTTTAATACAGTGATTTTCCATTTCCTTTATATTCTAATGCCAATGACTTCCTTAAAAAGTTCCTCCACTTTAGGGGACTGTTTCCCACCCCTAGGACAATAGAGTGTCCTGCACTCATCCACCCTATGAAGAGGCCATTGGCACTTGTAATGGGGAAAGTCCCCTCCAGGGGTTATACCAGCAGTAACTTGATCCCTTCATTTCTTAGCCACTTGTATTTACTAACATATACAATTGTTGCCCTCTCTGTACCATGGGGAGATGAATATCAGGATTTTCCTTTCATTGAATCTCAGACTTTAAAATCATTTCTTAGATTTTCTGGTAGAATCTTAAAATACTTCAACCATTCAACAATTCAACCATGAATGGTTGAATACTTATTACTTAGAGAGGGAATAACTTAAAATAAATAATGTTTAATTAATTAATAAAAAAATATGTTTTGAATTTTTCTCTACAAACTGTCTAATTTTTCTGTTTATTTAGATTTAATGAATGTGTTTGCACACCTTATAATGCTGATTTTGATGGTGATGAAATGAATCTTCATTTACCTCAGACTGAAGAGGCACGAGCAGAAGCTCTTGTTTTAATGGGGGTAAGTCATCTATTATGAACATACATTTTTTATCAGTAATTTTGTTAAAATTGAGGTGAGAATTAGTTTTCTTTTTAATATATATTGTCTAGTTAAGTTATATGAAGTGGCTTATATTTCTTTTGATGTTTCGTTTTATAGAACAAGTCAAACTTGGTAACACCACGTAATGGTGAACTACTGATTGCAGCTACTCAGGATTTTATTACTGGTGCTTACCTTTTGACTCAGAAAGATAATTTTCTTGATAAATTTGAAGTCATGAATTTAGTTGCTACATTACTAGCTGGCGATGATATCCATATGAATGTTGATCTTCCACCACCTACTATTTTAAAGGTTTGTATGTTTTTTAGCAGAGAGAAACATTTTTGTTCTTAAACTTTTTTGAAATTTTTGTAAGTATAATATTCTTTCACTTTGCTTCATGATTATGATTCTATGAATGTAGTAAAAGTTTGGTATAGAGAGTATGTTGTGTCATATTTTCTTTCTGTAAGTCTTTACTTTCACAGCACACACTGTCATAGCATTTAAAATGTAAAATAAGAACTGTAACTGAATACTAATTTTTAAATACTTATGAAGATAACTGATTACTTATAAAGATATTAACATTTGTTATTTTTCAGAATATTACATATCAGTTTATAATGATGTATAGCAACTTGAATTCATCATGGATTATGAGCCTGAATTCAAGGTGCCTCTGTAAAAATCAGTCGTGCATTGTTAATTGTCATTTTACGAATTAATTTCATGAGTTTGTTATGCCAACTAGTATCTTGCCTTATTTTTTTAATTATTAATTCACCACATAATTTGAAAACTTTTATGTGGAATATGAAATGAAAATTTTATAGCATTGAAAAATGTTGTTTGACTGGAATTGAACTGAAGGTAAAAGGACGTCCACACGATAGAGATGGTTGAAGTGGTAGCACTTCAGTCTTATTTAGAAATTTGAATTATAATTATTATAGTATTTTAATTACTATAAAATGTTTTTTTTTTTACAAATAAAGATATATAATAAAATATTTAAAAAAACATTTTTATTTAAGAAATAGTTAATAATAATCTGATATATTTAATTTATTTCATGTTTCACAGTGATGTTCAAACAAAATTCATTACAATGTTTTATATAAAGTCCTTTATAACAACATGTTTTGTACATTATCAATTCTCATCTTGTTTAAGGCTACGGCCACATGAGAGTTTTTCAAACCAAAACGCAGTGTGAAAACAAACTCAAAATATAGAATGGCTGCTGTAGCATTGATGTGATCAGAAGCAGATTGTTTTCCCACTCGCGTAGATCTTGACTGTTGCGTTCTCAAGGTTGCCCACTGGCGAATGTAACCAGACCTATTTATCAAGCTAGTTTTCAAGCTCAGTGAGTGGCCATGCGTGTGAAAACACTTTTGCAGATCACTGTTTCTATTTTTCCTAAATTTGTGTTCTTTTCTTCAGTTTTTGATATTTAAAATAATTATATCATACTCTTGGATAGTGAGCTTATCATTTTTGAAATTGAAAAATATCCATATCTTTACGATACAAGGCATGATGATTTCAAAATCTGTAAACTAAAAAGAGATGCTTAGATGGCTGTAACTAAGAATGCTATTGGTGAAAAATGGGACCAGTGGATGAAAATACAAGATCTAATGTTGATAACTAGTGATAACAAATTGAATTTTATTTTTAAGTTACAATTTATACAACTAAGTTGTAAGTAGGTGATAGTTATAACCTACTTAGCCTTTCTTTTTCCTGTTTGGCCTCTGGTAATTACCTTTCAGATAATACTTCAGAGGATGAATGAGGATGTTATGTATGAGTGTAAATTAAGTGTAGTCTTGTACAGTCTCAGTTCGATCATTTCTGAGATGTGTGGTTAATTGAAACCCAATCACCAAAGAACACTGGTATCCCCACGGTCTAGTATTCAAATCTGTGTAAAAATCTGTGTATTCAAATCTGTGTACTGGCTTTACTAAGACTTGAACGCTGGAACTCTTCGACTTCCAAATCAGCTGATTTGGGAAGACCACTAGACCAAACCAGTGGGTTAAGTTATAATTTACTAGAGGGCATTAACTATCACTACACTTACCAGTATCATAAACTTACTAGTACACAATTAAAAAAAAATTGATACAAAATTATTGCTTTTACTAGTTATTAGCTTGTACTGTGTACTTGTACCAATAAAGTTCCTAGCTGCAATGGCCCAAGAACAATTTTGTCCAATTCTGTTCTCCTGGAGGAGAACAGAAGTAACTTTTAAAACTGTCCTTTGTTTCAACTCCAATATTGCTTCCTCTTGTTCCAATTGCAGGAATACTTCACAGATTGTCTTCAAAATTGTAACCATTTCAGTGTCTTACAAAATTGTGAAGCATACATCATGTTTGGATAATGATGTCAGCCATATCAATACTAATGTTGATTGGTTGATGAACAATGCGCCATTTATTTGCTAATATGTCAAATCCACATTCAATGCAACGCCGTGCTCTAGACAGCCTATAATATACTCTTTGCTGCCAAGTTAATTCCTTGTTCCTTGCAAGATATGGCCCCATGACATTTTCACACATAGCAAAAGCTTGTCAGCTATATAAAAAAAAAAAACATAGGACATTGGTTGTCCAGACAGAGTGTTAGGAACTTGCCATAGGCTATGGCAAGTTTAAAGTTTGTTGGTAAACATTTTTACCTAATTTAGGTGATGTAACACTTGCCTTGTATAAAAAAGATGAAACCAAGTGACAAACTTTAGCTTCAAATTCAAATCATACAATTTATTCAAATGTACAGTAATCCAAATCCTAATTCACGTGATAGTTCTTGCACATCAACTCCAGCCCCTGTTAACAGCACCCTGTCATTGTCATCGGCCATGTCGAGGGCATTATCAACAGCAGATAGACAGTTGTATGAAGATTCAGTTTTGTTCTTTCTTAATCTTTAAAATTAACTGATCATTGTAATTTTATGAAAAATAAACCATTGTAAAAATACTATGTTGTAAAAAATTAATTAAAAAATTTACTATGTTGCTAGCTTTTCTTCTGCACTTATATAGTCCTGCATTACAGTATCATTTTTTCTAATTGCATCTTCAACCGTAGATAGTAGTGTTTCAAATGAAGATATGGTCATTCTGTAATACTTAAAAAATTTGTCTGGGTTTCCTTTCAGCTTACTGTGTAGAAGTGTAAATTTTCCCTTTACTGATCTGTGGCTTATAATAGGATGTACTCAGTATGTTCTTTGATGTTGACAATGTCATCAGTGAACAATTAATAATGCACTTAACATGTTAAAAGAATTTTTATTTATTGAAAATGGATTCCTGTTGTACTGAAGAGCCCAAACAAACGACTGAGCTCGCATTAAAAAAACATGCACGTGTAGCCAGCTGTGGGGTGGATTTTCAAGTTGCGTGATTAGAAGCTGCGTTTACAACATGAAAATACAATAGTGTGGTATAGTCTTAATTAGATAACATTTGGTTATTTGGAATGGTTTGGTATCTTTGTCTCTACACTGTCAGGTTTGGCTGTTAGGGTGATCACTGAAGTGCTTGCTGTTGGGTGAATTGAGGTATTCTGGTTCTTGCATGCAAGTTTTTATTTCTCAATGACTTATTATCTTCCTGTGATATTGAATATACAAATACTGAAGTAATCTAGGTCACTACATGAAACAGTTACATTATTTTCCTCCCGTGTTATGGAACGTAATGGAAATATTTCCTTTACGACTCAATCCGTGTCAAGTAGGTCATTTTTGATATTACTGTATGAGTAACAGTTTTATTTTTTAATGGGGCTATATATATATATATATATATATATATATATATATATATATATAAATGTTCCATACTCCCTGTTATTGAAATTAATTATAAGAAAAAGCTTAATTATTTTTTTCTCCTGTTACTAAATTTATTATGTGTGTGTTTTACACATACACACACACATATAGTTATTAAAACTAGTTTACATTTATGTATGTTCAGTGTTTATTTATTCTTTCATTTAAAAATATTGAACCCAGAACTGTGGCTCAAAAATATCTCTGGCAACAACTCAAATAAATTTTCCTCAATTTTATACATCTTAATTTGATTGTGGGAACTAATTTCTTAGTAATCAGTTCACTATAACAACTTTTGAAGTCATTGTTAAATCTAGTTACTAGAGAATTTCAAATATCTTACTAAATATATATGTTGTGTGTGTGTGCGTGCACATGTACACACACACATACACACATTCATGAATGCCCATGTATATTTATACTTTGAACATGTAGACAGACAGATTCCAATGAATTTAAATTAATAGAAAAAATTTGTTTATGATTTACATGTCACAGGAAAAGACACTCCTATTTTTACATTGTAATTTCATTATTTCTTTTAGAAGAAATTATAACAGTAAATTTTTAATGACTGAACATTTTCACTTGCTCTGATCATTCTGGAAAATGTTGTTTGGCAGAAAGAAACAACTTGGAACAATGTCTGATTTAGAATTCACTGATGCCAGCATTGGCATTTTCATTGATGAAGGTAATGTGGACACCCCATGTCAATGACTGTGTAAAACATAATTTCATATATAAATATGGAAATGTATGTAATGGGAAGAATCAGGAGAATTGGTTTCACAAATATGATGGAGGTAGCACATCAGCAACTCTTTTATGTCACTTTTCATCTGGCCTTCTAGTTTAGAGATATCCATCAATGATAAACTGGTAATTCATATTGATCATCAAAAGAGAGTTTAAAAAATCTTGGGAGGTCTGAATTCCAGAAGAGAGCTGTAGGGAGAAGTTTAAATAACCAAATATTTTCACAGTGGCAGGACTGTTCATGTTAGAAATAATTATGTATGTCAACTGAAAGACTTTCAGTCTACTGAGGTAGAATCACAACTGCAGAGAAGCATGCACTTTCTAAATGTTGGAAAGGTTCAGGAATTAATAACTATTAATTCCTGAACTTCAAGAAAAGGGTGTCGTGGAACACGTTTAAGTACAGCAAGGCAGTGCTTCAGCTCATTTTGTTCTTTGAGTACACAGTTTCCTAAATTAACAATTTTTTGCTGAATTTAACTGAATAGAAATAAATATGTTTGTGATTTATATTTTGTAGTTGTTATATACACAACTACAAAATATAAATCACATACTACAAAACACAAAATATACTACAACTACAAAATATAAATTGAAGATCTGCACGACTTTTGCTGTTAAAGAAAATAAGAAACTGTTTTCACATCATAATAATAATTTAATTACAGAAAATTTAGTTAAAGAATAAGTTTTATATCGTTATTTGCTATACTTTCTTCTTCTCTTTATCCAATTCAAGTTGAGTAGGGCTTCTCAGAAACAACCTCCATTTTTGTTTATCCTTCTAGACTTCCTCTAGCTACACCAATGGTACATCTTCTACTGTCTTCCCTTTATCTTCCTTCATCTTATCCATCCATTTTTTCTGTGGTCTCTCTCTGTGCTGCCTCCCATGCTGCAATTCTACATACTCCATCTTTGCTGCTCTCTGAGCAGCAAAACTGAACAGAATTTTACATTTTCATTACATGTTCAAACCACCTCAATCTGTTTCTTTCGACCCTTTTAGGTATCACTCATCCCGACAGTTGACCTAACTACTTCATTCCTCAGTTTATTCTTTGTTGTTTTTCCAATCGTCATACTTCGTAACAATTTCATCTCCATAGCCTTGATTCTCGATTTTCACCTTACTTATCAACACCAATGTGTCTACTCCATATGTTAGGGTTGGTTCATAATATGTTTTGAGTATCACTTTCTTACATTTGTTGTTGACATCTTTATCCATATCAAGCCCCTTACTGCTTGAAAAAACTCACTGGCTTGTCTTATTCTCCTACTCACTTCCAACTAATAAAAATGGAACTTGTCTTCTGTTCTTCTCTGTCTCAGTCCCCAAATACACAAAATCCTTGATTTCTTTAAGTATTTTTCCATTCACTTCAATAATACCTTTTCCCATGTTCTTCCTTTGAATCATAACTGTACTCTTATTTTTCTTTCTACTTAACTCTTCTTACAATGAGATCGCTTCATCTCAAAGCCATTTCTAAGCTACTGACAGCTGTTTTTGTCTATGCACTACCATTCTCCAAGTCCTTCCACCACCGCCGTAAGGGATGAGTCAGCGTACTTACTGGTGACTGATACTCACCATGTCACAAGACACTTTGGCAAATTTTAGTTGGACTTGACCTCCCTTGACAACGTAATCCCTGTAGAGGAAAACAACAACACCCCCTTGTGACGATCCGGTGACCACACCATTCCCTCCATTCCTGCCCATCAGGGGCTCGGATGGCTTTGCTGGAGGCCATCTTTTAGACCCTCTAAACTTCATAACATAACACAGTTATCACTTTGGCCTCTGTCAGGATGCCAACAATGTAAATGCCTTGGCAGACATTTCTATTAGTAAATTTACACATCCTACTATCCATTTTGTATGGTCTCCTCTAACCCCTCCTCCTTGATAGTACCCAACCTCACTTCAGGCCTTGTCTGCTGCCTGTCTGCAAGTCTTATTTGGGTCTTATTTGTAGCTAACCAACACTGATGACCATTCCCTTATCCGCAACTGGGATCCTAATCCTAGCTAGGGATCCTAATCCATAAGGCAGGTCATTTGTTATATTTTATTGGCTTTAAAATGAATTTATGACAATATTTTTATTTTAATGTCAACAAGTACAGTGAAGAATATCATATTACCTGAATTGTGTTACTTAAGGTTGACAAGTTATGTAAACCATTAAGGAAGGTCATTCGAGTTGTATTCCATTTTTATTTCTTGGTGTTATTTGGATGCCTTGAGTAGTTAATTTTAACTACTTAGTTTTTAATAAATGCTGAAGTGCATAATTGTGATAATTTTGATAGTTCGTGGAAAGTGATGATGATTAGGACAGGAATAGTAGTAACATTATCTTTTTGTAAATAAAAAGATTCATAATTTCTGAAATATACTGGAATGGATTTTTAGATCTAAAGTAGGCAGTTGAAAAGGAAATTAGTTGACTATTGAAATGGAAAAAATAGTATGTAACAATGAAATTTTGCCGTGTAATTAAGTATGTGTATCAGTGTCACTTGATACAAAAGTAATATTGAAAAGATTAAATAGTGGAAAAAAGTCTGTTACCTTATGAGTACAATTACTTTTTCACAGTGTTTAGTTTAAATTATGTGGAGAAGTCTGTGCATAATATTTATAACTATTTTTATTTTATTATTTATGTTCAGCCTCGTGTACTCTGGACTGGAAAACAAGTTTTTGGTCTATTAATTAAGCCTAATAAAACATGCCCTATTAAAGCAAATCTTCGCACTAAAGGCAGGGCCTATACCTCAAATGAAGAACTATGTGTACGTGATTCCTGTAAGTAATTTATTTCTTCATTAATTACTTTACTATATAACATTTTCACTTTTAGTGATATATTTATTAGTAAATAATTTTTATTAATTTTTTAAATAAATTATCACTTTCAGTCCAGTGTGCCATCATATGGTGCTATTTTTAAACCATTGTACTATTTATTTGAATAGAGAAACTATTTTTATTAAAATAGGATTTGACTGAGCAAGATTTATATATACTTCTGTTGACTGAGCAACAGTTTTATATACTTCTATTAAATCTACAGCATACAGTGTTGGTAATTTATAAATAATGTGAAATTATTGTTTAATTAGATATATGTGTTTTCAACAATTTTTAAACCACTTCTTTTATTTTATTAAACATAAAATTCTTTCTTTTATGGATTTCTCTTTCATGTATCTAATATTTTTATTCTGATTGTATTTTCAATTTATTAAAAGGGACACCTTAAGTAATACACCTTAACATCTTTTGTTATTACATTAATAGCAATTATTAAGAGATTAATTTATTATATTATCCATTAAATTAAATACATCAAGCTTAAGCACAAAATATCCTCCAAAAAAATGCTATAACAGTCATTTAAAAAATTATAATATTGTAAGACATTTAAAGTTGCCCAGATCTCTCAAGGAAAGGCTTCCATAATTGCCAAATAATATAAAACAAGTAGAATTTATAAACATAAATGGAAAAAAAATTATAAAGTAATTAACCACATGGTCAAAGTATAAATACTAAATTATATTAGTAGTTAATTATTATTACTCTGTTCATATTATTGGTAATAATAACTAAGAATTATTAATAATTAGTTATATACATTTTATTATCAATAGTCTATTTGGTTTTTTTTAATTATCCAGCAGAAGAAACTTAAATTAATTTATTAAAATATAATTAATCTTAAACTTTGACATTTTCTATTAAATTCCTAGATCACAAAGACAATATATAGTTTTAATTTGTTAAAAATGATATGTTTAATATAACTCAATTTTTCAATTTTTATTTTTATTAAGAGAAATGAATTTAAAATGAGCTTCAGTATTAATTTTTAGTGATGCTGATTTTAAATTGTGCTGTAATCAGCACAATCTGCAACACTGCTGAGAAAGGAAATTCATTATAATTTAGAAAATTTATCGAGATTTATCTTTTCAAAATTTTTGCCAGGTTTTGAAAAGATCTGAAATTATATTTTCAAATTGTAATTTTTTTTTTGTTTTCATTACTTTGTGTACTATTTGGTTCACTCTTCTTTTTTTCAGCTGGACTGTTTGTTAGTAATTTGTCTAAATGCTTATAGAAAATTTCCCTCAATATAAATATATTTATATATAATCTAATAGATCAGATTGATAACTTTTCGTTTTGATTAATATTTTTTATTAATATAAATTCACAGGTCAATTTTTATAAAAGCTATTCATTAAATAGTAGTACTATATAGATAGTAATTGAACTTAGGGTGTGATTAAATATATATATAAAAGAACATGTCCTGACTGACTGATTGATTCATCGGTGCCCAGCAAAAACTACTGAAGATACATTGATAAAGATCTGTATCATGCTCTTCTTACAGTGTAAGTGCACCCTAAGATAAGAAATGGTTACAAACACATAAATAAATTAAATTCTATTTAAGGTAATTGGAACACAAAAATGGTAATTTATATTACTAACAAGTTCCCTAATATACCAATTGACAAGACAAATGAAATAATGAATTAAATGAACCCCCACGATATACCAATGCATTAATTACTATTATAAGAAATATTTATCATCAAGATTATTTTGAGTATGAAAATGACTTTTATTTACAAACAGAAGGCTTCCAATGAGATTACCTATATCTACTATTACATTTGAGATATTTATATAAGATTTTGAAAATAAAGTAATTCATGGTGTATTAAATACACACCAAAAATTGTGGATAAGATATGTAAATGATTGTGTCATATATAACTCAACTACAAATAGTGAACATGATCATTTTAATTAAACTTAACAATTACAATAAAAATTTAACATTTACATACAAAGTAGAAAATTACACCTTTTAGATATTGAAATTGAAATAAACATAAACAACATAATAGAAACATCAATTTATAAAAAAACCCACAACAAATAGTATTACAATAGATTTAAATTCTACGAGTAACCACCTACGGTCGCAAAAAATTATTACATATAAAGACATTATATTTAGAGCAGTAATTGCTCTAAATAATAATTAATTATTCCTTATACAAAACACAATAAAAATAACCTCAAAAAAGAAATATATGAAATAAAACAGACAGCTATATTTAATGGTTTCAATGGCGATATTATAGAAAAATTTATAAAAAGGCAGAATAAAAAATACAAAGATATTTATACCAAAATACAACAAAAAAATAACAAAGATTACTTAGAGTTTATACCTAAAATACAATTACACAAATAAAATAATAGAAAAAAAATTATTGTTGTTTATGATAAAATAAATATAAAAAGGTTTATAAATAAAAAAATCACATTATAAAATATTTAAAAAAATAAATAAATATAATAAATAAAAATATAAATAAAAATAATAGAGAGGAATTAAGAAAAATAAATATTAAGAAAAATTCACAGCCTTCTAAAATCGTCAATGGGTAATACAGGCTTAAAAGCTCAGAAGAAATTTACAGAAATTTGGAAATAATAGAAACTACAATAAGAAAAAGAAGACTTAAAGTTTATGGACTTCTATACAGAATGGATGAGAAACAGACTAACTAAGTAGTTACATACTTAAGTTGACAAGGATTTAAAAATATTAAATGTCTCAGAAGAAATAATTGAAAATAGAAAACACATTTAGAAAAGTAATAGATGAGTCTAAATTTCCAGAAAAGCCAAAAATTAAAAACTAAAATGGAGTAAAGAGAGAAGAGAAAAACACTGTGAATGAATGAAACAATTTTGGAAAAGGAAAAAGAAGTCTAAAGCTGTGCAACGTGATCATTAGATGGTCCAATCAAAAAGAAAAGAGAGGAATTAAATAAACAAAATTTTAAATTAACAGTTGTAATAATATTTATATAGGTAAATAGTTAAAACCAATAAATCATTTAAAAAAAGATTTACAGAACGTTACACAGTGTACAAAAACAAAAAAAGAGGTGCATCCATATATTAGCTAACCATCTGTTAGAATGCAAACATAGTATTACAGATTGCAAAAATAATTTAGAGATATGGAGATTTGTAATAATGATACAAAAATGGATATACTTGAGAAATACAGTATGTTTGGAAAATTGCTGTGCACTGAAATTATGGTAGTGTAATGACAAAAGTTTCTTAATTATTTTATTGTATTTTTATTTCATTTTTCTTAGAAACAGATATTACAATAACTAGAATAGTTTATAAAAGGTGTTGAAAATGACTTCCTCCAACATCAATGCATCAGTGCACCCGTTGCAATTTATTTTCAAACACTTAACCAGTTGATGTACTGGAATATGCTGTTATTGTGGTTTTTAGTTAGTCATGCACGGTCTCTTGCGATATGCTGTTGTTTCTCTGCCCTCCCTGTAGAAAGTAATCTGAGGAAGTTAGATTGTGCAGACCACTAACCCCTCGAAATGATTTGTTCACCAAAGACATTTTGTAAAAAAGTCATTGATATGTTAACTGTGTATGCTGTGGTACCTACCATCTTGTTGGAACAAACCTTGATTTCCACTTCTGTTAACTGACTATTGAAGTTTGTTAAAACACTACAATAACGATCATTATTATTAACTATATTTTCAAAAAATATTGGACCTACAATGCACGTTCTACTCACACTGACCAGACTTCAATTTTCGCTTTGTGTAATGATTATGTAATTCATTGGGGTTGGTTGTTGATACAGCTGTGTATTTTGTGAATTAACATACCCTCCCAGGTAAAACCATCCTTCATCTGTAAAAAACTTATTGTCGAGAATATCTATGAAATTTTGGCCAATAATATGATTAAACCATTGACAATAATTTAGTCTTTTGGCATGATCTGTAGGTTTCAGTTATTGAACACTCATTGCTTTGCAGGGGAGAATCTTCAGTTCTTTTCTTACTGATTTATAAATCTGTAAGAAAGTCTGATATCTTGCTGCTGTGGTTACTTATGCATTGACTTCGATGGACTTTTGCCTGTAACATCTGAAATATCAAGCAGCTTCTGTTCATTTAGTTTAGGTGGTCTTCTACTTTGATCACAGTCTTCAATAAAGCCTGTTGCACAAAATCTTTTATATAGTTTCAACTGTATTGTGGTGAGGAACAGAAATATTTGGAAACTTCCGACAACTTGTGCTTCACCTACTCAGTATACTTGTCATCTTCACAAAAGTCGTATTTAAATAGAAAAATGGGTTCCGCTACCAAAAAAACCATTATGTTTCTTGCAACTTTTGATTATTTATTAAGCTAATTTTATATAATGATTGCAACCAACACAGTCCATGATTTAGAGGATAATAAAAAATGCAAATTTTTAAAATTCAGGAATTTGTTTTAGTCCCTATTAATTAAAATTTTTTCTGGTTTCTTATTTTGGTAAATAGTAGGATATATGTGATGTAGAAAATTAGGAGTACGGAGAATATTCTAATATTATTTTGAAATCATTTACATAATTATCTACATGTACTTTGTTTTCTACAAATTTTTTTATAGTTTATCAAATGTCAGTGAAAAGTAGTAAGGATGGGCCCAATACAATGGAGTAGAAGTAGGAGTCCTACGACTTTCCCTGCCCCTCCTTAAATTTTACTTTTACTTAAATTTAAGCATGTTGTCAACTCTTAGTTACCTGCAGGTGAACTCAGATTTCTGTTGTGTGATCTCAAAAAATTGATGGTGGTATTTTTCTCCCTAAACTTTGAGTACAACCACAGATCATTTAGAGTATTTGACTGTAGGTGGTGCAGCCAAGCAGCCTCCATATATATAGGGTTGACCATAGTAGCAATACATGAAAGAGATTCTGCAACTATCTTTGATTTGTTCTTTGCTAAGTTTAGTTAAAACAAATAATAGTGTATTTTATATTGATTAAAACAAATTCTAATGGTTAAACCTATACTAATAATTTATTTGGTGAAGGAAACATTGGGTTGTTTTTTTACCTTTTATATTTTATGCCCGGCAATATTAGAAAGACTAATGAGGTTTTTTTTCAGTTGTAGTTATCAGAAATTCAGAATTGTTGGCTGGTGCAATGGATAAATCAACATTAGGTTCTGGTGGCAAGAATAATATATTTTATGTTCTATTGAGAGATTGGGGTGAAACAGCAGCCACTACTTCAATGTGGCGTTTAGGTAGATTAGCTTCTTACTACCTAATGAATCGAGGATTCAGTATTGGTATTGGAGATGTCACTCCTGGTATTGGGCTTCTAAGAGCTAAACAAAAATTACTAAATACTGGGTAAGTTATTACAATTTTTAATGTTTTAATTCCCTTTGTTACAATTTTTTAAAAATCCCTTTCTTTTTTCCTTAATTCAGTATAATCCTGTTCAGTGATGATAATCCTGGATAATTCATTTACATCCTAGTGATATACACATCGTTAAAAAAACTGCATTTTTTCTGTTAGTTTATGTTAAAATATTTTTTCTTTTTATAAACACAAAAACTCCCTATATGGTGTATCCTTGTTTTTTGCAGTATTTTGCTACTGCATGGAAACTTTTGTGTTGGTTTGTTTGTAAAATGATGCTATCATGGATTTTACATTGTATTAAAGTAATTTATAAGATGACTAAATGAAATCTAATTTTTTTCTGGAATGTTTTTTATATTTTTAAATAATTTTTTTTTTTAAAACCTGTTATCTTAATTACAGCAGATATTGTTAGAATTGATAAAAATATATATTCATTTGCTTAAGATAATATGTTTATAGATGATCATAGTGTTTATGTCGGTAGATAATAATCAAAATTATAAAATACTGTGTTTTAAAAAAATTAAAACATTGAATAACTTGTAAATACCTAACTTTTAATATTGATAAAAACTATTGCTGATTGGTTTCTCAAGTAGACTTACTATTGCTAATTGATAGACAGCATTTCCATAATTATAATATTAGTATTTCTGTTGTCCATAGAATAAATATTTGGGTGTTTAGATGATACCATTTTTGTGGAATGATCAAATTTTGTTTGCAATTAGGACAAACAAAGTTCTTTCATTTTGAAATGGGTGGTGGTTGGAGAAAAAACAATTTGTAATTTGAGGTTGTTACAATTTATAAAATGAAAAAGGTTTAAATTTTTACCTATTTGAATTATAGAAAAAATTCTAGGAATGGGTCAAGGGAATACATGTGACTGTTGGAAAAAGTTAATATTTATTTTAGGCTGCGATGGGTAAATTTGATGTGATCCAATTATTAAATAATTGGATCACCTGATAACTGTGAACTTGAGGTGCACATGATCCTATTGAGCACAGTATGACGCTTCTAAACAAAAACTGGCTGGTTAGTTTTACTACATATGTTTTTCATTTGTTAAGAAAGGAGAATTGACAATTATGTGGGAAATGAATTTTGCTAAGACGGGAGATTTTTTCAAAGAGGTAGAAAAAATTTTTAAAAACGGTGTAAGAGGTAGATTTTCCTCATCTTTTCTCTTGGTTAGGAATGATTACCCAATAATCTGTGATATGAAATACAGGGTAAGGTATAACCCTTATTCTTTTAATGATTAGTATTATTTAAAAATTCACTATGTAGTAATAATATTGGCTTTATAAAAGAAAATCTTGTATTATATAAATTATTAAGGAAGATCTTTTAAATGAGTTGGTATTTTTTTAGAAAGGAGAAGCATGTTGAGGTCCTTTTTATAAACCAAGGTATTGTGTTGCATTACTCAAAAATAATCCAGGTTTGTTAGAAATTAACATTGTTATTTTTTTGGGAGTAAATATGTAAATATAAACTCGTAAAAAAATAAAATCTTTACTAAATTTCAGCCTAAAAATGCAAAAAGTAAGCCTTTTTTGTATTCACATTCATTCTGACTTTGAAAAAAATTCTTTTTATTCAAATCAAAGAAGTGTGACTAAGTGATGAATAATGACTGTAATTTCTATAATAAGTAAAATTAAAAGAGCTGGTTTTGATTTAATCTGACTTAGATTGAAAACAGTATGGACTAATATATCTAGAGTTAATTATTTAGACCACTAAGAAGTTAAGATTGTTAAATAATTTGAGTGGTTTAAATATAATTAAAATTGAAATAACAAAACAAAAAGTTCAGATTCATAATGCAGATATAATGATGTATGGATTTAATTTTATTACAAAATTTGTTTACGTATATTCAAACTTTTTCGCTAAATGGACTGATTTTGAAGATTTTTTTAATTTTATTGGGGAAGTTCTTTTCACTGCTCCATTGTAAGTTTTTTTGCTATATTCAGATTTTTTCAGAAGATTCTATTGAATAAAAAAATTGATTACCTGCATAGGTGATTTGAAGATATGCTTTTTTCTTTTGCGGCTAGTGTAAGTGTAAGTGAAAGTGAATTGTTACTTTTGTCTAACCATAAATGTGTAAACACTGGGATTGGTAGGTTTAAAAGTTTAAATAAAATATATACAAATGACATTGTATGTTTAATGTAACATATATAAGTTGGTTTTCTTTATTGGTTTTGTAAAGGTAAGGTATTCTTTTAATTAAAATTGTTTTTTTTTTTAATTTAATTGCTCATTTTAATATTTTAGTGCACCTTGTTATAATTGTTAAATTAATGATATGAATTATGTACAGATATTCTAAATGTGACCAATATATTCAAGAACTTGCGGATGGTAGATTAGTTTGCCAACCTGGTTGTAGTGGAGAAGAAACTCTGGAAGCTGTGATATTAAAAGAATTGTCTGTTATTAGAGATCATGCTGGTAAAGCGTGTTTAAAAGAACTACATCCATGTAACAGCCCACTTATTATGGCCCTGAGTGGATCCAAAGGTAATATTTTAAAATTATTATACATCTTTTTCTTCTTATTGAAACGTTTTATAAAAAATTTATTATATTTAAAAAAAAATTTAATAACATTTTTGTGTTTTTTAGATATCTTATAATATTTATTTAATTATTACGGTTCTTGAACAGTGTGGTATTTTGATTTATCGTGGGTTTTCAGTACGTAAATGCAATATTTGATTTTTATATGCATACTCATCTCATCTCAATAGTTATTCGTGGACTTTCACTGGGCTTTTATTTTTTTTATTATTTCTACCTACATTTCACTGTATTCATTCATTTATTCTATCCTTTTTGTTGTTAATGCTTATATGTCATTTTAGAGATAATTTCTAATCGTTTATTTTGTGTTTTTAATTATAGATTGTAGTGAACTAATTTTTCATGTTTGGAGGTAACTTGCTCTGGAAATGCTGAAATTTTGTTATTTTTAGTAAAAGAATTTTCAATATATGTTAATACATGTAGGTTGTGCAATCTCTTGTATACTGTACAGTGTGTACTATTATTATAATACTTAAATGGATTGCTTGGGTTTATTGTAGTTGTTGAACATGTCATTTCTTTATTGTGACTTGTACTTCATATCCAGTTATTTACAATCATTACAGTTATGGCACTACCATTGGAGTACTTTAGATGTTACTCCATTTGTACCTCACTCCTAGTTAATGCACTTCAATAATATTGTGAAGTGCAAAATAATAAACATGAAACAGATGTTTGAAATTTAATGTGCATTATGTTCCAAGACATAAAGAAAGTTGAAAGAACAAGAAGAATTCTATAACATTATTAAAGAGTGATTATTGACATAGGTAATATAATACACCAGAAGGTGCAGAATTTTGTTGCCTAGGTATTAAAAATTTCAAAAGTAGGACAAAGTAAGGTGTAACTCAATGGCAATTGTTACAGTAAAGAAGACCTTTTATGAAAAAAAAAATTATTAGTAAAAAAAGAAGTTGCTAGTACCTAATGTAGATCTAAGAATTAGTAACATATTCTAAAAAAATATTTGTGGAGTATATTGCTTGATAATAGAGGGACTTAGACAATATGAGAAACAGAAAGAAAAGATTAGAGACCTATGAAATGTTATGTTACTGAAAGATGTTGAGGATTAATTGGATAGGTAAAATTAGAAATGAAGAGGTCTTAAGATGAGTAGGTGAAGAGAAATGTTTAGCAGAATATAGTAAAAAATACAAACTAGCTTGATAAAGTTTACTTAATTTAGTAATAGAGGGATGTTTAGAATGTAAACATTGTGGAGGAAGACAAAAATTTTAATGTTTAAAATAGATAACTAAGACTGTAGGTTTTAAGAAAAAAAAAGAAATAGAGAAAAACACCAGACCTTAATACAATCAAATGATTGATGACAAAAAAATAAATTAAAAAATAAAAGAACAATGAAATGATGTCAAATTAACCTTTAATTGATAAATGTAAATGTAAAAATGAGGTTAATACATAACAGGAATAAACATTGAATGTGTTCTTTATTTATGTCAGATTTTAAACTTACCAAAATATAAACTGCACTAAAAAATCTTCTGTACATTGATAATTCATTTTACAAAATCGTGATAAAAAAATATTGTATAGTAAAGATGCAATATAAAGGACTCTTAAATTGTTCAGTAATTGACAGGACTATTGAAGTTTAATGATAGTTTAAGTACAGACATGGGTGTTCAGAAATACTGATGTAGCTGGTTTTTCCCGTTTTTTTTTTTTTTTTTTTTATATTTTCATTTATTCTCTTAATTCATTCTTGTTTTTCTATCTATTTGTTTTTATATATTTTTTTTTCTGTGGTAAATTAGAGAAAACCTGTGTATTTGTTTAATGTTAAGAAGATATATCTGGGCTGATGCCTGTTCTGTTGTTACCTTCATCGTAATTACTTGTAAATGTATTAATAAAATAAATATAATCTTGTTTTATATACTGTAAATGTTTATAAAGAATATTAATCAATTAAAGATAAATATAGATGGAATAAAATTCCATTTTAGCTGTACAAATATTGTATTGACCAGAATGATGATTTAGGATTACATATTGAATTTTAAGCAACCATGTTATTTACTGTAAATATTTAAAATTAAACTGAACTCTGTTACTGCAGTGAGAAATTCATATAAAATAAAATAAAAAAATTGTATGCAACCATGTCCATAATTCTTCATTTTGAAAAATTGTTGTAATACACTGTAAAAACTGTTGTATAGTACACTGTGATGTACTGCAACAGTGTATTTAAGAAAGTCATTGTTGAATGAAACAAGCTTCTTTATTTGCTATTTTCAATAATTCCTGATTATATATGGTACATTTTATATTATTAAAAATATCTAATTACATTATGCACAAAGTTTATATTAAGTAAAAGTATTTCTGTTTAGGATCGTTTATTAATATCTCTCAGATGATTGCTTGTGTTGGCCAACAAGCTATTAGTGGTAAACGTGTACCGGATGGTTTTGAAGACAGAGCATTGCCACACTTTGAACGACACTGTAAGTTAATGATGACTAGTTTCTTAGATTTATTGCTTTAAAATATATTGTCATGTTATAATAACATGAACATAACCAACTTATTAATATTATCATTTTCTTTACTACCATGTATTTTTATTTTCTATTTTCTTGTTTATTACTAATATATTAACTTTTTTTTGGTCAGTTTAATGATCTAGTTTTCTATTTTGTAGCAAAAGTTCCTGCTGCTAAAGGATTTGTTGAAAACAGTTTCTATTCAGGGTTAACACCAACTGAATTTTTCTTCCACACTATGGGAGGGCGTGAAGGTCTAGTGGATACTGCTGTTAAAACTGCAGAAACTGGATATATGCAGCGACGACTGATAAAAGTATGGTTTATTTTTTCTTTCTTGCAAAAAATATATTTTAGTTAAACAAAACTTTTTTATGAAGATTATGTTCTCTTTTAATTTCATTTTTATAAATGTAAATTGTTAAAAATTAATCAATTTACTTTAAAATTTGAGAAGAGAATTGTTCAATATTTAATCATTTTAAAGTTCCGTTTTGTTTGTACTGCTTATCAACATGGTCATTTTATTTGTTCAGTAATGTTTTTTAATAGGTGCAGTATATGAATAAACCATTTTGTAAAACTGGAAATATAATTATTGACAGTTTTATTTTTGATGCTATTAGTTTGAGATCAATCGTTACTAATTGTCAGAGAATTTTCTTTTATAAGTTGAGCAAGTTTTATAGGTGTTAGTGTGGTTTACACAGTTGAGAAAATTGTTTGGATGAGATTTGTTTTTGATGTGTATTTTAGTTTAAAAATTGATAAAAGGGAAACAAATTGATTTTGTATAAAATTAGGAAAATATCTATAAAAAGATTTGAAAAATTTTAAATTATACTTAGTGAAGACTGTTTATTGAGAACAACTGTATAAGCAGTTGAAAAAATGAAATTTTGATACAGTTGGTGAACGGAAAACTATTCTTCAACTTCCCAAACATAAAGATCAGCAGAACTTGATTAAAACTTTTGACTAAAGATCAAATTTGAGAGTTGGGAGTTAGGAAGTATGACACAGATTAATAGAGACACAGTATGCAAGATTTCAGCCAAAAATTTGAAAAAAATAAAAAAAATGTATCAATGTTTTGTTCCTCTTTTGTTAATACTGAAGAAATTATTGTGCTTTCTTATCAGTTGAATTCATAAAAATGGTGAGGGATGATAGAAATCTTCTAAACTGGATTGTTAAGGTTGTTAAAGTTACTTGATGTATGAATTTACTACAAAATGTCGAAGTGGAACTTCATCAGATCTGAAGAGATTGAAAGCTCAGAAATCGAGATTGCAGATGTCATAAGCGACAACAATGCTGATTGCTTCTTTTTATGTCAAAGGTAGATTTGTCTGGAGAATCAGATTAAATAATAAATTTAAAAAAAGTGAATATGTAGTTGACTACTCCAGTTCACTATGTTAAGCCTAGGTTTTGGGAAAATTGGTCTGGTTTCTTTTACATGGCAAAATGCACTAATGTAAAACAAGGAATCTGTATGTTATATCATCCATCCTACTTCCCAGATTTTAGCATTGGCCAACTTTGTTTTTATTTCTAAAACAAAAGTGGTAGTGAAAAGGATGAGATTTATTGATATCATCTGTTTGAGCAAATTTTAAGGAGATTTCAAATGATGTGTTAATATTTTTTATTTATTTTGTCTGATTTTTAATGATCTCAGTCTGGGGTGTTAATTGTCAAATTGCATTTGTTATTATTATTGTTATTGTTGTTGTTAAACCACTTCATTGCCATTAAACTTTGAAGTATAATAATATTTACCATTTCTCTTCTTTTTTAACTTTAATAAGACATTTTGTAGAAGTATTGTTTATATTCATAGTCATTATTGTTTTTATGGTATGGTGTACCTATTCTAGACCATTTTATTTACTTTATTAAGTCTAAAAAATGTATTCAACATCTTAAATATTTTATATAATTCTCTTAAATTCAATTTAGTTTGGTAATAGTATAAATATCTGTTTGCTATGATGTTAGTTTCTGGTATTTCTAACTCTAAAATTTAAATCTAAACTTTGTTACTGTGTACTGGTCTGAGAAGATTTCCCTGTTGAAAGGAACCTTTTTATATGTCATGCATTATTACCAAAGAAAGGTATGCATTAGTTTCTCAGTGATGATTTAATTACAAATTCAGTCAGAATCTATACTGAGTGAAGGTCCATTAGTAGGCAGAATATCAGGGCTTGGGAACCTGATATGCAACAGTACAGTGTTTATAAAAATAAACTTCCAGATTTCAAATATAGTAAATGTTGTTTATAATGATCTCCAAGGGACTGATTATTTAAGGTCATAATAACCAATGTAGCTTAGTGGTACTATTTTAATATGCCACCTATACAGGTAATAATAATAAGTAATAATACAGGTAATAATAATGCAGTAATAATAATAATCAAAATTAAAAATAATAATAATAATTTATTTCCACAGTAAAATAATATAAAAGAACAAAAATACTAATAATAAATACAAATATGGTAGATTAAAAGAAGATAGAAAAAAATTGTAAAAATTTTTTTTCTGCAATAAGTATGTTATTTTGATTTGTTTCAAACATTTTGTGTTAATGCATATTTTGAAGGTTCTTTTGTAGATCAAAACAAACACTCTTTGTTTCTTCATTAGTAAATACTGTAAAACTGAGAAATTGACAAATGATTTTCATTGCCACTAAAACTTCTGGAAGATTTGGCGGGTTGATGTCTTCATTGTTGTCGCTATCATTATGTTTTTTGTCATTACTTACATCCCCATCTATTTCTGCTAGTACTGAAACTACTACATCATCATCTGTTACAGTTTCATGTGTTTCTAAATCTTTGTCAATCTCTTGATAACTTTGAACAATGCATTTGACTACGATTGGTTTTGCAGATTATTGCTCCATTCTGCTAAAGATTCTTCTTTGCATGCAATGCCAGTAATTTCATCAGCCTGTGGTAAAAATCCTTTGTGAAAAGCAATTTTACAGTCAGCAGAGAAACTTTCCATATCTTTAACATAATTATAGCATCCAGAATAGTTATTTATGTTTCCGTTTTTTGATCCAAATTCTGTATCATTTGTAAAATTAAGTGTTTTTTGTAGTGGAGTTTTACCGACGTGATCATGCCTTGATGTAAGGGTTGTAAGACTGCTGTTGTTTTTAGTGGTAAGAACGCTAGCATTATATACAAAAGATTTTCAGTGTATGGATGAGCCGGACAGTTACCAGTGAGTAGTAGTATTTTGTAATTTTCAATCTTTTATTGATGGTCCCATTTTTGTAACCAAGATGTAAAGATATCACTTGTCATCCAAGCTTTCTTGTTACTTTTGTATATAACAGAAGTGATTTCAAATTTTTAAAACATCGAGATTTATTGCTTTTTAAAGCACTAAAAACTAGAAGTTTTTTGTTGTCAGTTCCAGTCATATTTGTAGCAGTAAGTACTGTTAGTCTTTCTTCTGATAATTTTCCACCTGAACAAATCACCATTAAACCAAAGGATTCTTTCTGGCATCAGTTTAAAAAAAAAGACTGGATTCATCAGCATATCAGCTTTATAGATTTTTTCATCTGAATAGCCCTCTTTTAATTTTGACCACTTTGTTTCTAGCCAGTTTTCTGATACATCAGTTGGAAGTGCTGTGGTCTCACTATTTATTCTCCCTGACACAATATCATGACGCTGATGAAACCATTGTATCCAAGTTGAAGTTATTTCAGCTTGGATACATTTCATATATACCAAATTACCATTTCATGTACTTTACCAAATTTTTCAGAAAATTGTTCACCTTAGCTTGCAACATAGGGCCAGTAATAGGGATATTACTAGTCCTCTGGTATTTAAACCATTTTAACAGTGCTTGGTGTACATCATATATTGGCTTGGGCATAATTGTTTTGATTTCATAGAATTTGTTTCAAAATTTTTCTTAATTTTTTCACACATAATTTTAGCGTAATGTTCTTATTAGTTTCACCATTCTCTAACTACCCGATAATGTGTGCCTTTTACACTATAGTTAATGTTTTTCATAAAATCATAATTAAATCGCTATTGAATGAATTACACAGGACATGTAAAATAAAATATTTTATCTGCACCATATGATACGCTCGCAGCAAAAGAACAACTGAATGTGACTGCTTCAGTTTACAATAATTTGTACACCACTTTGTACACTGCAGATTTAGTAATTCTTAACTCTACTGTGTCCTGCTAATTACTTTCTGGCAATGTGTGCAAGATGCTTGAATCCATTCCACATTTTGTTCAGATGGGCAGTGTCTTAAAGGGGAGGCCTGATGACTTCCCCTTTAAGACACTTTATTTCCTTAAAATGAATAAACCACTGGAGTATTGTTTTATTTGTAGGCATAGCAATGCCATTTCACATCGATAATATGTTGAACTGTGATAACTGATCTTGTATCAGTAAGCCAAATCACGCATTGAACTTCCTTCAATGTTGTCATGTCTGAGAATAAGACTGCTAACCTGATACAAAGTGAATGTCACATAGTGGTGTCAACCACAAGAAATATTTGTGATGAAAAACTTATTAATATAATGAACATAAATATGAAAACCAGTTCTTTTAACTGATTCCATTATTTCTTTATGATTTTTTGGAACCAAGGAGTTCTTTTATAAACACTCCATATTTGGCTTGTTAATCTTGTTTCTCACTGAATATGAGAAACAAGATTTTTTACTCTTTACGTGATTTTTATTCTTTGATAACCATTTTCTCAAGAATGCCATATTCAGAAGTAATTGGTTCTCTTGTTGGATTTCTTAACAACTGTTAAGATTATGGCATGTAATATGCTTGTTTGAAGAAATTCTTTTGTATTTTTTTTTTAAAACACATAACTTAACTTCTAGTTGCTTTTGTTTTATAAATTTGTTTGTTATTTTATGATCTTATAAGCAAAGATTTTTTTAAAATATAATTTTTGAGCTTACTATATGTTATTTACGTATTCTATTTTTAGTTTTACTCTGTCATTATTGTTCTGACCATTTTTTGATTTGTTAGTATTAAATTTATTCATATTAATTAATGTTTCTGTTATTCATTTAGTCTTTAGAAGATCTATGTCTTAATTATGATGTGACTGTTCGTAATTCTTGCGGTGATATTGTCCAGTTTTTGTATGGAGGAGATGGACTTGACCCAACTTATATGGAAGGTTTGTAATTTAGTCTAGGTTTAGTTAAGGTTTGTAGGTTTGAATTTTTAGATAGTTCTTAGAAACCACTGTCATAAAATTTTAAGACCGTTCATTTTATTCTAAATTTTAAAATATTATATTTTACAATTTTTTCCTCTTCCTGAGATTATGTTTTTTATTTAGAAGAAACGTAATTATGATAGTAATATTATCAGCTGAGTAAGGGATTACTTGTGATAGATATGGAAATCTGTACTTCCAATCTCTTTGAATAGCAATTATAAAATTAATGTATGTGAGATTCTCTTTGTTTTACAGTGCATGAACAAACATATGCAGGCATGCTATTTAAATGGTCAAAAAAAAATTCTTTAATTAAGTTTACCCATCCAAATTTAATAAAGAGCAAATTATATGTAGTACAATTAATACATGTTTCTCTTTATGGAAGTTTATATATTCATAATAATAAATAATTAATTAGAATTCACTTATTGCCATTTATGACAGAACATATAAAATTTTTTTTTGTCATGGCAAAATTTTATATCAGTAATGACATTAGGTTTAAAAATAGACAAGACTATTTCTCTAAACAGCTGGTTTAGCAGTTTGTTTTGTATATTAGTAGATACAGCTACTAGCAGTAAAATATATTGATGGTGAGTGAAAGAAAGATTATATTATATTTTATCTTGAAGGCTGGTTTCATCCATGCTACCACCAGCTATTATGTATAAAAGTTGCCAGTATGTTTTTGGTAACTTCCTACAGTGTTGGCTGAATCTGGCTCCCTACTTCTTTTGAATCTTTTTCAGTGAAGTTTGTCTAATTTATGGTGGTGTATTCTAACTCACATTTAGTTGATGTCATATAATCTGTGCAGAACTCACCATGTTTTCTCCCTCCATGGTCTCTTTGTCACTTTGTCTAGTGTAGTGGCATGTTTCAGGGTTGACATCTGCAGATTTTCTTCCACTACACACAGAGCTGCAGAACACTTTACACTATATATATATATATATATATATATATATATATATATATATATATATATAGTGAATCTTTTCACTATATATATATATATATATATATTCACTATATTATATATATATATATATATATATAGTCTTATGTAGTCATATATAGTCAAGGAACCAATATGTCTGTTCCTTTAAAAACTTCTTTGATGGTTGTTGGTCCAGTTGAAAAAACCAGCAAACCTGGTAGTTTAAAGGGACTTTGATTGACATTGTCAGTTGAGGATGTGTTTGGTGATGATGATAAGAGAAATAACATAGTGAATGCTAAAACATCAATAATATGTTTTACGGTTGTGAAGTATAAGAAAGAAGGTAAATTGTTAACAAAGGTTTCACCTTTCTTAATAACTAAGTGTCAGTGTATGGATCTGCAAAATCAGTTAAAAACACTTAGGAGTGCTGCCTTATTCATTGAGGTTACTGATGATGAACAGTACGAAGCTGCTGGCCCTTAGATCCATAGGGATGAGCGAGGTAGTGGTGGTGGTGGTGGTGGTGGAGGAACCATACCTGGAATACTTAAATTCCAGGGACAATAGTTAAATTTCAAGGGGGTTATCTTTTGTTGTGACTTTGCTGGTATTAAACCATCAGAGATAGGAGAGGAACTGTCCCTGCAGTCAGTCACTTCTTTTCAGAGGATAATGAGGAAGGAGAATGGTGCTGATATACCAACACATTCATTATAATGTTTTCTGGTCTAACGTTCTGAATCTTCACTGATTGTAGTATTCAGGGACTGTCCTCCCTGAATGAATAAAAATAGGCTACCTCTCTGTCCGTATGTGATCGTACAAACCAAATACCAGATGCTGCTTTCAGTGTTAGGGTTTTGGCTGCACTAAAATTGATTGCATTAAGGAACAGGTTTTTACACATTGCAGTTGTGCAGGACATGATGGCAGCGCATGTACTGAAGTTGAAAAATGTGTTAATTGTAACATTCTCACTTGGCAAGATCTTGAGAATGTCCATTTATAAGGAAGAACAGGCGATAATAAGAATTATTACTGAACAGAAAGTGTTATTTCCTGTGGCTCATCAGGAATACAGAAAATCCCTCAACATGAGGAATCCTGTGCAGCCCAATGTTAGCTTTGTTCAGGCTCTTTCCAACAATGTACAAAAGTAAAACAAGTGCACATCATGTAAAGAAGTGACCAAATTGGTCCAAGTCTTGTCAGAACAAGTAAAGACCTTATCAGCTGAAATTACAGCATTGAACTCCACTAAGAAGGTAACTTCTACCATAAAAACTGATGGTGGTATATCTAACTCAATGACAGTCATTACACTACCACAGTCATTGGTGCACCACCTGCTGCACCAATTACGCAGCAAACAACCAAGATCCCTGTGAAGGGATCTAATAAAACATCATCGCCTAGAATGGCACCACCATTCTCCCGGCTTCCAGATCCTCTACGCCATCATGAGATTTCTATGAGGTTATGGTGGTAAATGAACCGCCTGAAGAAGTGAAGCACTTCTTAAAGATCTTAAAAACAAAAAAGAAAAACTGGAATGTATTTGATAAATAGTATGCTCACAGAATTTCTATATATAAAAGGAAATATGTTTTTGCTATGGCTACAAATACTATTCAGTTGAATGTTTGCGGTCTCCATTCCCACTGTGAGGATATTGAAATCCTTATAAAGGAAGTAAATCCTTTAATAATGTGTCACCTCCATCCCCAGGATGATTTGCCCTTTCACGGATACATCGATACGTCTGAAAGATGTGTGTATCAAACTGAGGGCAGAAAATGTGAGGGTGTAGCTTTTTTCCGTAAAGAATTTCCTAAAATCACAATTTAACAACATTGCTTTGAAGAATTTTCATAAATTTTATTTGATGGAAGTGGAAGAAAAATATACAAATTTATATGTCTTTCAAGAAAAATCTTTTGTCTTTTTGGCAGCACATATATGTGTGAACAGTTGTTTTCAAGGATGAAATAACATAAATAAAAAATTCAGATAAGAATAATGGATAAAAACCTTGAAAATTCTGTACAATTATCCTTAAGTAATATTATTATCAATAATGATAGTCGTAATTTAATTACAAGGCCATCTTTAATTAAATTATGCCGTTAATTATATTATAAAATTTATGTATAGTTTTTTACCAGAGCATTATATTAAAAATAATTGAAATATGAAGTAAACATTTGTTTTAATGATTATTTATTTCATAATTCACATTTAATAATGTGGTCCAGCCCTTGACTTGGAGACTGAATGATAATTTGGCTCACGTCCTAGAAAAGGTTGTCCATGTCTGATATATGCTAATGCAACACAGACAAGATGTGCAATACCTACAGTTATAAGTTTGTGTAAATGAGTATTCTTCCTTTCTTCTAATATATATAATTTTCTTGTTTATAAAAATTATATATATATAAGAACAGGTTGTAGAGTAGATGGACAGCAGTTCTTAAAAATATAGAATTAAATTTTAAATTAAAATTAAATTTGTCATATTAAATTTAACTAATAAAAAATTTTATTAAAATTTTCAGTTGTTTGATAAAGAAACTTGGGTGTATGTGACCTTAAAGAAATAAATATCCTTTTAACAGAAATGTAGGTAAAAAAACCTGTCGCAGTAAGAGTGTCAGAAAGGCAGATTTTCGAGTTTTAGTTAACCTTGAAAGTGTACTCAAAAACCGCATTTTTTGCCTCTAAATTTGGTTTCTGTGAACCAATTTGTTTGAAAATCAACAGGGTTGTATTTCTACTAGGTTTACATCATTCTACCAAGTTTCATCAAAATCTGTTAAAAATGTGCCCAGAAGAACAAAAAAAGCTGAAAATGTACCCAAAACCCCTGTTTTTGGCTAAATCTGGTTCCGGTGAACTGATTCATTTGAAGATCAGTAAGGCTCTATTCCCAATAGGTTTACATCTCCCCACCAAGTTCGTCAAAATCAGTTAAGATTTGCGTATGGTAGGGCGATTAAAGAATCCTGTACACACACACACACACACACACACACACACACACACATATATATATATATATATATATATATATATATAAAACATGACCAGGCACAGTAGCAATTTCCAAATTCTTTGGAAATTTGCTAAAACAATGAATGTTTTAAGAGCTCTAAAAATCTAAGATTGATAAGGTTAGGACCATGTATATTTACTAGAGTCATTTAAAGAAAATTCGTATTTAACTCACTATAAAACATAACAATCAGATTTACTTAAACATGAACCATTACTATCTGAAAGTTGACTAAAAATTTGAAAATGTTTGTAGTTTTACTTGTTTTAACTAGGTAATGGATGTCCGGTTGAATTAAAACGAGTGTGGGAAAATGTAAGAGCACGTTATCCTAGCAGAGATGAACCACCTTTATCAGGTAGTGAAGTACTACATGCTACCAATGAGTTATATAAATCAGACGACTTTGATTGTTGTAGCCAAGAATTTCGGGATCAGTTAAAGTAAGTTCGTTGTTTAATTTGTTTCAGTAATTATTTATTACTGTTAAATCTCTGATATTTTGAAGTTATTTGTTGTGTTTGTTGAGTAAAAAAAGAAAGTTTCTGAAATCATAAATATTGTTAGATTGCTAATTTATGGGTATTTTTCATCTTTGTTTAATAATTTTTGGTACAATTATTTGTAGTATTATATTTGGAAAATTATTTTTAATAAACATTAACTATCATTTAATATTTTATTTTAACTTTGAATAATTATTTTGCTTTGAACATTTTTTAACAAACTTCCATGAAAGGAGGAAGTTATTCACTTGGTCTGTATGTAAAATTTGGTTTAGTATAATTCAAGATTTCCTCTCCATTAACCAGATCAAATTTTAATAATTTTTTTTCTTTTGAATAAAAGAAAAAATGCCATTGTAAGTTTTTTCCACATAACTTTAAGCAGAATATTCTTTAAATGAAGAAATACTGGATATCCAAATAAAGCTTTATGGTTTTAAATTAAATTTATTATGTTTTAGACACATGTACATTACCGATCTATGTGTTTTATTATATGAAAGTACAAAGTCTAAAATTTTTTCAACTTTTAATGTAACTCAATATTAACATGTTTACAGCCCTGCAGATGTCAAATTAATAAACCATCTCTTTTTACACTCTGGTGAGCATATCTGCAGGAATTGCTTCTACATTCTTCTTTAGAACAGATAGTCAATTGACTATATTTTTTGCTGATATAAGATGTTTTTTATGTGGTCTCAAAAGAAAACATCTGTCAGCGTCAAGTCAGGACTTTGTGGTAGCCAAGTGATCGGAGCTTCTCTGCCTACCCAGCCATCTGAGAACCTGTTGTTGAGCACAATCCGCACAATTTCACATGATTTGGAGGGGCTCTATCCTGTTGGAAAATTGGCCCTCCATATTTTCAATCTAAAGTTGTCTAACATGTCCGAGTATACTATGTCCATAATAGTCTGTTATGGAAAACAATATGGCCCAAAAATTTGATTGTGTATGATATCACACCAGACATTTACTTTCAGGTACTTGTGGATTAATTCCACCAATTTATATTGATTTTCTGAATCGCATACTCCACAATTACGGTGATTCACAACTCCCATAAACATGAATTGTTGCTTCAGTAGAAAATAGAATGCTCTGCAGATAGCTTTCATCAGTAAAAATGAATTCTTAACTTGGTTTTTCATTTCATGGTTTTTACAAATTGAACTCTTTGTGGATGATTGTTAGGTTTAATTCATGGAGCAAGAAGTTTCAGTCATTTATGAACATCATGGACAGCTGTTTTAGGAATTTTTAGTTGATGACTAACACTATGCTGATATTTTTGGAATTTCTTGGAAAAAGAGTCAAATTCTTTGTGTTCTCAGTATTTGTTTTAGGCCTACCTGGTGACTGTCTTTTCAAAATGCTTTTGGTTTCCAAAAACTGTTCACACCAGTGATGTGTGCTTTGTCACTTAGAGAATTTTTATGATAGACTCTCTTATAATTTCTTTATATGACAGTCACTGATTTTGTCTGTACATGTTAGCCATTCTCATTAGCAGTCTGGTCACATTGCTTCTTTAGAATTTCTTTTCTTGTTTTTTTATCTATAAGCTGGTTTTTAACCTACACTACCTTAATTTGCCACCTTTGAAGTCCATCATGTTAAGGATTAATAAACTGTTGGTAGTTATTAATTTTTATTTTTAGACTTTTTTTTTGTTTTCTTAAAACTTTCAACAACATAGCATATTGAATTAATATGTAATATTAAGATATTTTTTTTTAATATTAACATTTTTTAATAGCTTTAATTGTTATATTGTTTTTTATATGTTTACAATAATTAAAAATTTTTTTTTATAAATATTTTATAGAAAATTTATGGAAGGTGTTGCAAGAAAGATAGCATGGTTAACAGAAGGTAGAGGTGATATACCAGTTATTAAAGAATTGGAAAGGGTGACAATATCGCAGTTGATACAATTTTTCCATACATGTCGTGATAAATACATGCATGCTAAAATAGAACCAGGTAATTATCTTAATCAGGTAATTTTATCTTTTGATTGTTTTCCCTTTTATGGCTTTTTAATAAATTTTTATATGAAATCAGTGGCACTGAAATTCCAAGATTTGTAGTGGGAAATGTATAAAGATTAAGCTATTATTTTATTTATGTAATTATATTTCTTTTGCAAATTAAGTTGTGACAGAATTGGTAGATTTTGTGTGATTATCTTAAAATGAACATGGATACAAATAACTTAAAATAGATATACATTATTATTATTATTTTAACAAAAACTGATTAAAAATCTGGATAATTTTTCAAAAGTTGTAAATTTATTTTATTTTACCTGAAAACACTTGTTATATACACCTTTTAAATTTTGAAGAATTCAATGGCCTCAAGACTTCTGGCAAGCTGACCCCTACCTATAGTATTACTTATATGGGTATTTCTCCTATGGCTTCTTTCAGATGAAATCATTGTACGTTTTTGCTCTATAAGGTTTAATTTCCTGATGCTATATTTAAATTATAGTATTTCTTTTAAATCATCATCATCGTTATTATTAATGCAGGTTAAAACTTCTGGTATGATTAGACTCGGCAATGTTGTTTTTTTAATGATAATAGTAATTTATGTAATATTCTATTAAACTAATTACTTATTATATAAATTATTTATTTTGGACATTTCTCTCTTACTCCCAGAAGAACTACCCCACACAGTAATTCCATATGTAAATTATAAATGGACTTCTAAGCCAAATGTGAATGAAATTATTATTAAGAAGAACATTGGGTCTATTATAAATTTCTCTAGCACTCTGTAATTGCGGTTTTTCCAAACTGAGAAATGTCTTGCACCATTTTTCACAAGCTTTCTGCTTACCATCAGATAAATAGGATATAAACCAGTTCAGTTCAAAGTATTGTGAAAAATAGCAATCCATGATAATCTATATATCTGCATAATTAAATTCACTGTACAGGTTACAGAATGCCTTCATGACACTTATGCACCCAAAGAAGTAAACAGTCTACCTAAAGAAATCATTTAAAGCTATCCCGATAACTTGCTGCGATCTGTGTCATACTGACAGGAAGTGAAATAATTTATAATTTGGAAAAATTCATAAATTTGTTATAAATCACCTCTGTTTGAATTAATTTCGTAGGTTACAAATAGACTAGTCAATAATTGTTGGAATAATTTTTTGATTCTTTTTTCTTATATTTAGGAATTATCTGTAATTTTCAAGACTTTGTGATAAATCTCTGTCCTAAAAAAAAGATTAGTGACTCAGGCAAAGTGCAAGCTGAATAGCATTATTCTTTGACACACTGGTTGGTACATCATACATCCTTCTTGCAGCCAAATTTATTTTTAAAAGATTTTGTACCCTTATAAAAATAATTATTAGAAAACATTATAATTGAAAATAATTGATGAGTTCTGCACTCACTTAATGGAGGGGGATTTTCATAGTTAATTAATTTTTGTTTTAATTTATGATTAATGATTAATATATAAAGTAGAAAAATCTTCTGTACTTAGAATAGTTGGAAGTTCTTCTTTAATGTTTTTTGCAAGAAAGATCTTGAACGATTAGAAAAATTAAACACTGTAAATGTATCAGCACATATGTTGGTGCAGGTACTGAAAACCCTGTGTACTAGCATTTTGCATGCATCGGCCTCTGTTACAAGCAAACTAAAAATGTTGTCATTTTCCAATTGTATATTGTGATATAGTAATATATAAAAAGTAGGTTTGATAAACTTGCTGTAGCATATATAATACTTAACTTTGACTCTAAATTATATATTGATGTGATCTAGGCCTACTGGCTGTTGTACAGCAACTAATAATAGTAGACCTCATACATGACTAATGGGGTATTTATGAATTGTAAACACAACACGCAATTCTAAGAATTTCATTTACTTATTTTTAATCTACTCTAATCATTGTGCTGTGAAGAATTATATGTCACACATCACTTGTACGAGGCATATTCATAAAGTAAGGACCATTTGGTCATTAAAAAAATTAACTCGTGAGAAAAGGTTTTACTTACAGTTTTAGTTTACTTCATATTTACTTCACTTTTCCACATAATTGGTAGTCAGAAAAAGTACCCAATGAAAATTTTGAATCTCCTTCTTGGTTAAGGCAGCGGTGTGAGGATGTGCATTGTTGTAGGAGTGGATTATGCTGGACAGTTTGCAGCATCGCCAATTTTGGATTGCACATCTCAGTTTGGTAAACATTTTGCAGTACACATCAGCTGTAATTGCTGATCCACGTTCCATGAAATCAAGTAAAATTATGCTCTTTTTGTCCTCAAAAATGGTAGCCAACATTTTTTGACTCAAGTACAGAGATTGCTTAAGCTTTTTCAATTTTGGGGAACTTGAATGCTGCCACTGCATTGACTGTTATTTTGATTCTGCATTTGTGTAGGATATCCACGTCTTGTCGCCTGTAACAATCTGGGAAAACAATTCGTCTCTATCTTGTCGATAGTGGTCCAAAAACGCTTGTCCACTGCACATTCTTTGCTCTTTGTGTTGATTGGTGAGCATTTTTTGGTACCCACCTTGCACACAATTTGTGATATCCGAGCTTTTCTGTGACAGACTTGTAGATAGAAGTGCGTCCAACATGCAGAAATTCAGCAAGAGCACTAATCTTCAATCACCAATCACATAGCAGCTTTCAGTTCAATGATTTTGTCAGTCTGAATACTGGTCTGCCACTTCACTCTTCATCATACACATTTGTGTAGCCATTTTTAAAGTCTCAACACCATTGTCTAACTTTTCCTTCACTCATTACTGTAGGTCCATATACTAGGCACAACTGCCAATGAATTTCAGCAGCTGAAGATCCTTTTGCACACAAAAATCGAATCACAGCACACACTTCACAACTGGAGGGAGAAACAATTGTCACGGACATAGCGATCTGCATTCACCAGCAGGCAAATGACTACTAAATTAAAACAACAACTGCAGTGAATTTTTAATTAGCTGATAGATGGCCTTGCATGCATGAAACTGTGTTAAGACCCACAATATTTAAATATAAGCTGACAGCCCCTACTTTATAAATATGCCTCATAATTATGTTCTAGAAGTGTTTATTATAAAAACATTTAGTGCAGTGTATATTTTACTTAATGAGGTGAATAGCAGTTAGTGATTTATTTTTATTATTTGTTGTGTGTTGTTTTCATTTAAGTCTTTGTCATAATTCAGTCATTTAAATTTTTAATTTTTCAATACAGTTATTGTTTTTTGAAATTCTTATGTTAGGAGGAAAAGGTACAGTAGTTCATAGTCAGCCACTGGAAATTGTATTCAATGTTTATAATTTATTTTTACAAAGCAATGCTGGAACTAGAATAATGAGGAAAACTGAAGTGCTGAATATGGTTGTTCAAGTGAAAAAAGCATTAAAATGAAAATGAACGATCCAAAAAATTATAGCAGAAGGGAAATCAAATGAAACTGAGAAGCCATCTGTGTTTGTTTTGCCGAGAAAACTTGTAAATCACCCAGTGCTGTGTGCAATTTAGATTTGTTTGACACAGATGTTTTTAAGGCATTTAATAAATACATTTTTCGTAACTGAAAAATGCATTCATACTGTGAAGAGAATTATGCAAAAAGCCTGTGAAAGTGAAATTAATTTCAAAAGGAATGAAACATCTTAAGGAGATATTAATGTAAAGTGGGATTTAGATAGAAAAAAAAAAACAGAATACATCTGGATAATGCTGATAGAATGACATGACATTAAAATATAAAGAATGAAATTTCTTCATCAAATTAACCTGTTTCACAAAGAAGAAAGACCGATTGTGTACACAGATCAAAGACACCAAAATCATGGGTAAACACAACAAACCTTCATGAGGGACTGAAAACCCAGTATCTCAAGAGCTAACTATTAATAATTGTTCATGCTGGCTGTAATAAAGGATTCATTAACAATGCTTTACTTATGTATGAGTCAAATAAGAAAGGAGATTGTCACTAATCGATGGATTCCAAAAAATACACGAAATGGTTATAGGAGAAGTGTATTCCCAACTTGCCACCTCGGTCGGTCATTGTATTAGATAACGCATCTTATCATATCATTCTGCTACAAAAGCAGCCAAATTCTAAGTCTTTAAAAAGCAATGATAAAATGGTTAGCCAAACAACAAATTAACTGTTCTCCACCGTGACAAAGACTGAGTTATATGATAAAAATAAAAATAAAAACAAATTTCTAATAGATGACATTTTTGAAAATGATGGTCATAAAGTTCTACGGCTGCCACCTTATCACCTTGACTTAAATGCCATTGAAATGATTTGAAGTTAAGTGAAGGGGCAAATAGCTAAGAGAAATGCAACTTTTAACATGTCAGACATTCTTAAGTTAGCAGAAGAGGAATTTCATAAAGTGTCTGAAGCTGAGTGAAACAATCTCTGCAAGCGTGTTGTCAGTGTTGAAAAAAAATACATTGAAGATGAACATTTATATGTTGTGCACATTGACAATTTTGTGATAAATGTGAATTCAGAATCGGACATGAGATCTTTAGAATATACTGACAACAGTGACTTTGGAATTTGCGAGCTACAGCATTAAAGTGGGTGGAAAAAATAATCATTTAAAGTATTTTAATATAACAATATTAATTGGGATACTAAACTAGTTTTAATTAAATAGCATTGTATGTATTTTTGATTATAAATATCATCTACATTAAACTGACAATGTTTTCAGTCGGCCTAGTACCATGCCAAATATTTGGTCAGTGCTAGTAGTTTTTTGTGCCAACTTATTTGCCGATAGTTCTACTGTTCTATCCTTCAATATTTACCTAAAATTAGTTTTATTTCAAGATAAGAGAATTCTGTTGACTTCTTTGGAAGGGGAGTGATCTTTATATTTTTTATCTAGAAGGTATTTTGTTCAAATTGTGGCCAAGCTGTGGATTTTCCACTTGATGAAAAATTAATCTTGATCTTAAAAAAAAATTAAAAATATAATTTGATTTGATCTTGCAGTTTACTAAAAGAATAAATAAGTTTCCTTGTGTTGAGTGTGAGGTAAATTTTTTTTCATATTTCAGGGACAGCTGTTGGAGCCTTGGCAGCACAGAGTATTGGGGAACCTGGTACACAAATGACATTAAAAACTTTCCATTTTGCTGGTGTTGCTTCTATGAACATAACTCAAGGTGTACCAAGGTATTTTAAATTCAATACTCCTTTTATATGCTGTATTTTATTAACAATCATAAACACACTTGGAACTGAAAAGAAGTGGATGTTTTATGTAGTATTTTTTCATGCTAAATCAGATTACATTTTCAAAATAGTCTTATATTATTTTTAAAGTTATTGCTGCCTAAAGTTGTGTTGTATCATTATAATTTTAATATATAACATACTCGTTAGTATACATTTTTTAGTATTGTTTTAGTAAACTTATTTGTTTATATCTGATTTTCTATAGCTAAAGTCTATATTTCATAAAAATTTTCTATAATGTTGTTGGTTTAACTACATGCTGTTGTAAAAATAAAGTTTTAGTACCTACTCAAATGTGTAAAACAATGAGTTACATCACAAAACAATGGATCAAGTAATGAGTCATTCAAATAGATGAAATTTCCTTCAGTGTGACTTAAACTCTTAATTTTTTTTTTTGTAATGGGCTTTTTATGGCACACTTTAATCAATGAACTATAACTGTTCATAATAAAAAATAAATTTTAATAAGGTAGAACTTTCCTAACTGAAAATGTTTTTATTTTTTTTTTTGAAATTGTGCATTATTTTTATGAAGTGTTTATCACTGACTGTTTTATGCTGTCAGCTGACTGTTTTTTTTTAAATTTCGCCTTGATTTCAGTTCCTCTAGTGAAATGAGGTAACACTGAAATTTTTAAGGCATTATGTAAGGGATAAACTTGACGGTTTCTTATATTTTTTGACCTGAAAAGTCAATAAAACCAGTCTCAGAAGTATATCCTGTAGTTTTCATGATATTCAACATAAAACAGAAAAATTTGCTGGTTAAAACACTCTGAACCAATTCTACAGTTTGAAAAAAGGAAATGTATCTGTATGGGTAAAAGTAGATTTGTTCAAAAATAATAATAACAGAATTAAATGTAATTATTGTTTACCAATTGACAAACTGCAGTTTTCTGGCTTCGTCACCAAGCTGAAGGTGTTGAACTTTGCTTTGAAGGTGTTGAGCATGATAAGGATGCAGTTCGTGCACATCTCATGTCCTCCATACTGTACTTTTTGGAATGTTGAGTTGTGTAGAAATTCTTTACGTGCTCATTATAGGACTAAGCTGTACCACCTGAAGAATGTTTTCCCTTTCATCACCATGTACTGATTAATGTTAATATGAAACATGAATACTGGGAAGTGTACCATTCTCACGAAAATGATTAAAAATTCTGAAAAATATTTTACGATTTGGAACTACTTGTCGAGGATACTTAACATCCGTATTCTTACATTGCAGCTGGAGCACTTCCATTGCAAAAGCCATATACAAAAATCATATCAGCATATTCTACATGAGTGAAGAGATGCAGCATTATTTCAAAACAAACAATTCAAATCGAAATTTCACTTTATTAAATTCAGATTTGATTGGAAAAGTGTAGGTACAGTTTAGAGTACAACAAACATATCATAACTTTATTCTCAAAATTATCTTGTAACAGTCAAAATTATGCCAAAAACATCTAACATTTATTATTAACAAGTAACCACAATTTTATGACAGCAATAAGTAGTATTCAAATTAATTTCAAAGCTTACAAAGCAATTGATTTCAAAGTTTAATTTCACATAAGATACTGAATTCGGGCAAAATCTTTCTCTAGATGTAACTTTATAACAAAGCGTTTTCAGACATATAACCTTTTTACTTATTTCAAGCTCTAGAATCAGTTACCAAATTATTGATTTCCTTTCCAACTAAATCACTCTGTATATAATGTTTTTTTTAAATTAAAATTTTCATCACAAAAGTTGTAACGATGAAATTCAATTCTTGTCTAAAAATGAAAGATTTCAACTCTTGCATTTAACTCATTGCAGAAAATTAGACTATATATTTTTTTTATGGTTACCCACTTATTTTATTTAAAGCTTATGAAATTACATTTGACCTCCTTTTGTAAAATTACATATTCCTTTTTGTAATCATAAATCTAATGGTTAAAATTGTTTCACTCATAAAAAACATGAGAGTCTTATTTAACTTTTTTTTTACTTACCTTCAAACAATTTTAATTATACTTATAAGAAAGAATTCTTTTTTATACATTGTAATTTTGTTTTTTAAAACATATAATATGGTTCTTTAGGTATTTGATTTTTAGTTGCATATGTTTTTAATCAGATGTTCTTTTAATATGTTTTAATTAAGTTGATATATTAAGTGATTCTATTTGGTCAATTATTTGAAACTGAAGGTGTATATACATTTTTTTAAATATAAATTTTTGCATTGTGTATAATTTTCTGAGTTTATTAGTTACTCTGATGACTTCATTGATGGTGACCTTTAGTTTGGATAAAAAAATAATGTGTTGGTGTTTGCTTTCATTGTGCTCTTTGAAATTTACCTGTACACTGTTTTGTGATTTGTTACCATTTCTTGTATCTGAATTTTACGTGTAACTTGATTTTGATAAAGCTCTTTTGTTTGACATAACCTTTTCTATTAACATTAATGATGTTATTGAAATTAAATAGTACTGGTTACTAATCACCTACAGTGAGTCTAATTACAATAAACATATGAAAGTGAATGAATGGCATTTACTTATGTTTGTTGTGTGTGATCACATGTGTTTCTGTAAGCATATTGTGCAATTTCAGCATGTTTTATTTTTCATCTAATAAGTTCTCCTTGTGTATGTACTGAACAAATTCTTATGCTTTTATTGAGTTACTAAAAATTGATTATTTTTATATAGGATAAAAGAAATAATCAATGCAAGTAAAACAATTAGTACACCTATAATCACAGCACATCTTGAAAATGATACTGACCCTGAATTTGCCAGAAGAGTCAAAGGACGAATTGAGAAAACAACTCTTGGAGAGGTAATTTGATTAATAATTTCTTTATGTTATAAATTTGATAACTTTTAGATAAATGTTTATTTCTAAATAACTTTATTTATCATGAATCTGTGCTGATGGTTAGTTGCAATTGATGCATGCTACATTGAGGTGCAGTCTAATTTGTAGTACAATATGGGATAAAATAATATATATAAGGTATGTTTTATGGATTTTTCCAATTTACTTTAATGTGCACAAATTTATACATCAGCATTTTATAGTTAAGTTGCCCTGACGCCAATGTCTTTTATTTGTTTAGTATTATATCATTTTCAATAACTTGTAGACTAGTGGTTCTACAGATTGATTTTTTTTTACACCTTTCTTTGTTAATCACTACTAAATGTTGATTCGCTATAGCAGACGGCATCTAAAGTGTACTATACTACAAAAGCATATTTTTCTGAAGTACTTTTATTCATTGTTTTTTATACGACATAAGAAAGAGATAAACTAAGATTGGCATTGATAAGGAATTATCTATCCATTTTTTATTGAGATGTTAGCTGGAGTATTGAAGCGTTCAATACTCCAATTGAAGCGTTCTGTTTTTAATACATATAAATATGCTACTATCAGTGACTGAACAGTGTAGAGGAATATTTTATGTTGATGATGCATCATTAATAAGATTCACTGCTTATATAAATGTTATATATATATATACTTTTGGAGAATTATCTGCTAGGCAACATCTCATACTGTGTAATTTATTAATCAAAAATTAATCTAACTTATAAATAAATAACTTTAAAAGTTATTTAAATACTAATAACTTTAAATAATAATTTATTTATAAATTTCTAAGTAAATTACTTATAAATATAAATATTAATATACTATAAATTTACGATTACTTATAAATAATAATAATTTTAAAAGTATGTGACAAAATGTCACATACTTATGTATGTGTGAGAAATAATAGAACAATGTTGTCAATATTGGTAATTTTATTGCAGAATAGTTATCATTAGCAAAGTTTTAAGGTGTAATGCTTGTTTATATTTTCTTTTGGAATAACCAACTGTAGCATTAGATTGTGCAGCGTTTACCTTTAAGCAACTTACTTGAGAGGCCATTGGAGCCACAAAAGCATAATGCTTATGCTTTGCAGCTTATTCCAATACAGTAGATGTTCCTCCAATATAGGATCGTTATCAAAACTAAAAGTTCAAATATATGTGATCTAAGATTAATATCTAGGCTTACTGATGATAAATTTATCAGAGCAGTATGTTTTGATAATTCATCTCTGCAATACTCAATATTCTTTTGGGAACCATCATCTAAACAAAATTTAATAATAGCTTTTAGGCTACAGACAAAAGCCATTAGATACCTGGTAACAGTAAGGAGATGCAAAAAATTTTGACAAACATTTAAATATCTACAATTAGTGAATGATAATTTTCAATTATTTATTTATGAAATAATTAATTGTAGCCAAACAGATCTAAAAGAAATTTGCACTCGTATTTAAGAACCGTGAAATGGCTTTAGTTTTCTGTGAAGGTTCATCAAAAACTTTTAAAATAAGCCTTTTAAACTTCATAGAAAAACTACTCTGTATATCATGACTACATGTGGTAGAAAGAGTAAAATAAATTTTATAGAAAGTACTTTCAGATTAAAAATATGTTTACTGAAGAAATCCTTTACCTACCCAAGATTAAGGAAACAAGTGAAAGTTTTAAGCTCAATTTTACCCTATAATGAAAATAGACTACAGAGATTCTCTCACGTATATTAAAAAAATCTTTCTAATCTATAGATCTACTTTAAATATTAGCAGACAGTTTTCTTATATAAAAGCTAAATCTCTGCTATCTATCTTTACCTTCTTTTGTGATTTTACTTCCTAAATACAAAATTATACAACATCTATTATCTAAATGTTCTCCTTTTATTATCATCTTTTCTATCATATTTCATTACCTTTGGTTTACTTTGAAATTGAATTTCTTTCCTAGCATTAAATCTGTTCATTCAGGATTTTTTCTTATTCATTTTTCAAGAAAACTATCATCAGCGAATATCAAAATTTTTATTCTTTTTTCTTGAACAGTTTTTTATCTAGTTTCAAATCTGTTTCAGTACTTTTATTGATTCTTCTGCATACAAGTTGAAAAGCAGCAGGAATCTGAATCATTTCTGATTCAGATTCCATTTTTCTTCACTTTCTATTCTCATCATTGCTATCTGCTTTTTGAGCAGATTGTAAATGTCTTCTTTTCCTGTACTTCAGCCCAATTTTCTTTAAAATCTAATTCTGGTTTACATCATGAAATTTATAAGTACTAATTTATTAAAATTAAAGATATTATAAAGTTGTTGAAAAGTAATTCGTTTTGATTTTAATTTAATTTTTTCAGTAATTCTGAAAAAAGTTTATTTCTGCATTTTAAACTTTGTTCAAAAACATATGCAGAAAATTGATGTAAGTAATACGTGGATTATTGGAAATCAGCTGTATTTTATTTTTATTTTTCAAGTATATAAAAAAGGAAAACATCTGTATAAGATTTACTGTTGTCCATGGTTTCACATGTCTGTAGCAGGCCTTGGTATGTACTATCAATAAGAGATGACTACTGTACTGTGCTTTGATACAATTTATTGCTAATGCAAAAATTTCTTATTCTACCAGAAATTTTTTTATTGAAGAATATTGAACTTATTTTATACAAATGTGAAAATTGTTCTAATAGTGACATTTTATTTTGTAATTTATTTTTTGTTTGCCTTAGGTCACTGAATATTTAGAATGTGCACATCTACCATATGAAAGTTTGATAATTATTAAACTTGATATTGAAAGAATTAGACTACTGAAACTTGAAGTTGATGCCGAATCTATTAGATACAGGCAAGTCAATATCTTTTTTTTTTAACTGTGATTACAGTGTTAATTTTTTTATTGCTAGCAATAAAGTAATTCTACTTTTATAAAAAAATAAACATTATAATAACGCTTAATTATAGTAATGGCAGATTTTTTTGTGAGTTAGAGGGTTTTTTATTCCCAATTAATCAGTGCTTTAAATGTTATTGATTAATTTAACTTTAATAGATTTGTAATTCCAGTTAGTAATTCAGCATCTTTTCCACAGTATTTGTACTTCAAAGTTGCATCTAAAACCGGCCCAGGTAGAAGTGCAGAGTCAAGGAGTGCTAACTGTCAAACCATCTGCTGTCAAAGGAAGTATTGATTCACAGATTGAGCATTTAAAAGAGACTTTGCCTGATGTTGTTATAAAGGTGTGTATAATTGTAATATATCCATAGAATTGTAACCAAGGTACAGTACATCTACATACAATAATTATTAGGTTATTAGTTCATTCAGAAATTACAATACATCATCCACACTATAGTTTTTTTGACAGCCTGTTTTACCTGTCATATTAAACAAATTCCGAAGGAGTTATTTAATTTACTAATCTACAGGAACTGGTTTAATGAACATGATTTTGGCCACAGGCGTTTTATCTTGTTTCATGTTCTTTAATTTCTCAGAATGATAATTCCCGTGATTTTCCATGTGAGACATGGAAAATCAGATAATTTGGATTTAAAAATTGTCTAGCCCAGGGCCCTAATGACTATATAGAGAGTAGTTTGTGCTGAAGAACTTCAAAAATCGTCGATATGTTTCAAAAATATAGGATGAAGGTACTAATATACTGCCATTATATGATGGAAGAATCATTAACTGTATTTCACATAATGTCTTACAATCTGCCATAATCTAATAGAGCACATGAAAAATAATTTTATTCAGAAAAATTATTATTTTTTAATGTCTGTTAATAACTTTCCATAGGAATGTTGTTATCAAAATTTGATGTAACTAGGTTGAAAGCTTACAACCACATGTAAGTTTTTCATTTATCACATTATTTATAATGTGACACGATTTCTAAGTTTATGTAATAAATAGACTAAAAACTGATTAGTGTGCAGATATTATTGTTAGAAAAGCAAGTAGAATGGAAAATGAACCATCCTACTCAACTAAAATAGAAATCATTTAAACTATTTCTTAAATAAGTGAATTCCTTATGTTACATATAATTATATTCAATCAATATAATTCTCCATAGTTTCAACATATTCATTTAACATTCAAATTTTTCTATGTATTATTATCATAAAATAAATAAAAAATTATTTAATTGGCTATTTTTTAAATTTTCTTATTAATTTAATTGGCTGCATTATGCTGTAAAATATTTATTATTTCTTTTTTAATAGTGTATCATAAATTGAGAAATGATAATAAAAATAACTTCTTTATTGTAGTAAAACAAAGCCACTGTATAAAAATTGTTCACTGAAAGAAAAAGTTACTGTGTATAAAATTAGCAGAGAAATTTATGTCTGTACTGCAATCAGCATGCAGGAGTTTTCTGAACATAAAAGATTTAACAACATTACAGATTTACTAGAAAAAATAATAATGAAACAAAAACAAACAAACAATCTCAGCCTAAATTAAATAAAATACTTCAACTTGAAATCATAAAATGATTGGAATGGATTTAACAAACAGCTACAGTTGTAATAAAAAAAAATGATCTATTAAAGTAAAAAAATAATCAGTTTAGTAAATAAAGTGGATAAGTTATTCTCAAATTTTAAAAATTATTGTTAATTATTAATACAAAACAAAAAAAAATAAACTGAATTTTACAATTCATGTAAAGAAATAAAACAAAACGAAATTAAGGAAAAAACTAAAATAATGCCAAACCAAGATTATATAATCCAGAAAGTAACTTACTCTGTTAAATAAGCATTTCTGATAATTTTGTATTTATTTATCAATTGCAAGGATCTGCTTTTTGCTTTAATTACAGCTAATATATATATATATATATATATATATATATATATATATATAATGATATATATATATATATATATATATATGATATATATATATATATATATATATATATATAATTTGATTTTACTACTTTTTTATTTTATATTTTTATTCATACTTCATTAATGTATTTTAGAGCATTACCTTTCTTCCTTTAAACTTGTACTGGGATGATTCATTAAGATGATTGCAATTTACTATATTACATAATTTTTTACACCCCATAATCTAGAATCTGGGAAACCTAAAAAGCTGAAAATTTTCATTTTTGTCTTAAATGATTTGTTCATATGCAGAATCACTTAAAAAAATAATAAGTCTTATGTCTTGATAATTTGATTCTAGATTAAATATTAAACTTTTATAAGACCTATACTTTGACAAAATAATTGAGCATATCAGAGCATTCAAAGACTAGTCTGCCTACATAGTTAAGAAAATCTTTAACTGAATTTTAAATAGATTAGTAAGCATCAAAAGTTCATGGTTGTATAAGATTATCAACAAGTTTAGAAGAGGCATTAAACTCAACAAATCAATGAAAGAAAACATATGTTAGATTAAAATACATGTACAGCAAATACTATATCAAACCAAATGTTTGATACAGTTTCTTAGCTATCACTATTGGTTCTGCTGTATAATCTATATGACAATGCATCTTATGTCTACATTTTTTATATACAGCTGTGTTTACATGTGTTTGGTACAATTGTCAAGTGTGTTTACTATAAATACAGTTAAATACCATTTCTCTTAAATTATAACAGTTTTTTAATGAAGTTGTATTAATGGAGTTCTTGAATGAATGATATTTTATATATGAGAATCTAGTGTAAATAAGTGGTTGCTAAAATAATTAATATCTGTAGTAAGGATGATATATTTCATTTGTTGTTCACCCATTCAGTCATAGATTTTTCCAGTGTACTGAGTTGCTGGAAATATATATATAATTATCCATTTATATATAAAAGTTGTGAAAAAAAAAATATATATATATATATATATATTAAAATTTGGTAATTGTGAGCCTGAACACCCTCAACTTAAAATCTCTTATATTGGAATATGATGGACAATCACAAACTAGTACAAACATATAGTACAGATAGTAGTTGTCAGAAAGGGTAGGTTAGATTGGAGAGGTAGCAGATAGCCATCCGCATGCTGAGAAGGCCGGTTTGTCACGTGGTCTGGCACAACCCCGGCCACTAGTGAGGTGGGTATGTAGGAGGGCTTTGTGAGAGAGCTGAAATTACATAATAAACGATCAAATTTGCAGACTCCACTGTTGACCGTTCCAAAACAGAAACTCCAGGTGTATAGTGCTACTCCTGCTGGATGGACAGGGTGCTGGGAGGCAGAGGACATGGACCTTCAGGTATCACAAGAAGAGGAGCCCCGGTGTTGGGAGGTCCTGGTGCTGTTATGGCCCTTTGGGAACTATTTGGTGCAGTGGAAAAAGTATATGGCCTGGTACAGGAATGCCCAAACATGAAGTAGGGCATCAAAATTGCCTTGGAACAGATGTTGCTGATGGAGAGACGGCTGTCGGGTGTGGCCTGGACACCGCCCCTATTGGAGACTTCTGCAGTGAAAGAGGGTGCTCCTGCTCCCTCATGGGTTAGGATTGGGACTCCCCCCCCCCCCTGAGGGACCATGGATTGAAGAGGACATTTTGTCCTGATCACTTTCTGATGAGGAGTTAATAGAGGCAGTGAGTATGGCCTGGCCAAATGATATGATGGCTCAGGTGATCCAGGTAGCTGAGAAGTCAACAACTGCAATGGATATGTGCCAATTCTTGGATCTTTCTACTTCCACGTCTGATGGCGGTCATGGGATGTGCTTTGGAGCTGCTGCCGGAGACATCGTGGAGGACAGTTTCCCAGTTTCTGGCTGAACCACCAAGGGGTGGCTCAGCCGTCTTCATGGCACTTCACTAAATTTTATAATGCCAAAGCTGGAGAAGCGGTGAGTCTCAAAAAACTCTAAGGCCACTGAGAGACATTGGTCGAGAAACAGCCAAGCCTGTCTTTTTTCGGGTTCGATGTATTGAGAGACTGGTCCTGTATTTATTTAACCAGTTGGGCTCTGGAGTCAAGATGATGCAACAGCAGGTTACGACTGGAAGACGTGATGCTGTCGCCTGTCCGGTGCGATGTACGCCAGCTGAGGTGGAAAACAGCACAGTTGTTCAATCTGCCGGACAGTCATATGCTGACTTAGTGAAGCAAGTCAAGCAGTCATTGGCGAATCAGGAAGTTTGAGACATCCTGTCCTTATGGCAAGACAGCGAAGGTGAAATGTGTATATGGATGAGAGGCCCCGAGAAGGCTGCAGCCCTGAAGTCGGTCATCTGTGGTAGTAGGCCGGAATTTCTGTTGGATCTGAAATTGAGAGAGCCCATTTACTGTCTTAAATATATAAGATCTTGAAGATCTTCCTCTGCCCTGCGTTTGGTAGGACGCAAAATGCCACCATCATCACGACATAAAAAAAAAATTTTTTGGGGTAGCTAAACAACTAATTGCACAACGGGTGAAGATAGGCTGGGTACATTGCCTGAATTTGAGACCCGGAAGAATGGTGCTTTAGGTGCTGGGGGTTAGGACACATGTGTTCAGTTCTGCAAGGCTCACCTATTCGTTGAGTTTGCAATGCGATATTCCACGGGAATCTTGTGACCGGGAAGGAAAATTGTATCCAAACGTGGCTGTATCCAGTTTGGGGAAATGATTCAAGCTCAGCTATCATGGCCACGGTGGCCATGATCCAAGATGATTGTGCGACGGCAGATGATGATTTGGTTTCATGCAACCCTTCATGTCACACCTACTGATGGACTACTAAGATTGCTTACCTCAGGTAGGAGGCGTAGGCAACCAGGAGATCCTTCCAATGGGCCATGAAGCAAGACTCTCCGGATGTTCAGCTGCTGGCTGGTAGGCGTCCCTTACCTCTGCTACAGATTAAGGTTGGTGACATTCTCATAGCTCAGGTGGAGGCAGCGAGATATTTAAGAGTGTGCTTGGATCACCGCCACTCCTTCACTCTGCACATCAGGGAAGCATCAGAAAAAGCAGGAGCAGTGGTCACTGCCTTGAGTAGTCTACTGGGTAATGTGGCCGGCCCTTGAGACTCAAGTAGACACTATGGTCATGTGATAAACTCGATACTTTTGTATGGTGTTGTGATTTGGTCGCAAGCGATGATGTGTGATGAGAATCAACGCATGCTTGAGAGTGTACAGAGAAGGATTGCTCTTTGCATAGTATCTGCGTTTTCTTCCGTTTCAACCAAAGCGGTGTTGCTTGTTGTTGGGGTTCCTCCATTTCAGCAGCTTGCTGCCATGAGAATTGGACTTCTCCAAGGAACTGTTAGACTGAGATGCTGGATCGATTGTTTCACGATTGGCAGACTCGATGGGATCGGTCCTTCACCTGGCAGTGGATACACTGGCTGATCTGGTGGGTGAAGCCATAGGTCAGCCGTAGGTTTGGTGAGGTCTCCTATTGCTTGAACCAGTTCCTGTCTGGCCACAGCATATTCCAGGTATACCTGCATACATGAAAGAGGGCAGATGATGACCCCTTCTGTTTATTCTGTGGGGAACTGGATACTCCAGAGCAGGTTGTGTTTGCCTGCCAGACATGGGAGGACAGAGAGCGCCTAAGCATCATTTGCACGGGCATCTCGCAGAGTTCTTTTTCAAAAGAAAATAAAGGCACTACAAGACCCGAGTTCATTATTTATGTTCCAGTCTTGCTTCATTGTGTCCTGACTATGTGATGGAGTTGCCCAAAACAGCTGATAACAACGCTACTGACATTACAGATTCTGAGGAAGAATATTTAGGTAATATCACTCTTCTGACTTTTGAAACTTGAATTTTTATTAATTATATATTTTATTTTTCAACATACTTCAATTTGAAAAAGATTAAGGTTGAGAGGACGTTCAGGCTCACAATTACCTAAAATTCTAATTAAATAAACCACCTAGTACAGAATATTGAGGTAAGACATATCTTACTTCAATTTTTCATGAAAGTACTTTCATGGGATCGTGCATCCTCAGTTATGATTGAAACAATTCCATTATTGCATAATAAAAATAAAAATACTAAGTTAATAATAATTGCATGTTACTTTACATGAGTGCTGCTATCTGATGCAATTTTTATTAGAACATCTCTCTCAAACGGTCTGATTGTTATCAAATTGAAATTTGTTTGTATTTATATATTATTCTTAGTATTTTTTCTAGTATATTTAATTTTTTCATCTTTATTAAATTCTAATATTTCTAAATTTGTGTTAATATCAGAAATAGAATGTTTGTTGTTTATTAGTCTGCCACATTAGATAAACCTAATTTATTTTTGTAATTATGATAATGTTCAAGAAATCTGGTTTTAAAGTAGTTATTTGTTTTCGCTGTATAAATAGCATCATATTCATTACATTTAATTAATTATAAATTCCTTACAGATGCTTATTTTGTTTTTTTTTTATTGTTTTTTAAATATTTTATTATGTAGTTATTCGGTTTGTATGCCGGATTAAATATTTCTTTATTATAAGTTTTAGTTATGTTTTCAGTGATGAATTCAATAGATCAATAAACTTAATAACATTGTTTTACTAGTAATAACCCTTTGAAATAAATAAATAAATGATGTAGGAATCAAACTTAAATATGTTATATCTTTAATTTTGGTGGGAAAAGTGTTGCATATGTGCATGTGAATGTGTTTTGCATGTGCATTCACTTCCACTCCACAAAATCCTCTTGAAGCTGATTGAACATGTGATCTCTACAACCAGCTGTATTCCACACAAACTTTGTGTGTATCATCATAAATTGTGTATTGATGTCATTCAATTTTTATAGTATTTGTTAATTTTCAGTCTATTAAAATATATGTATACCACATACAGAACAGACTCATTAATTATTTTATTGATTATTTTACTTATTGATGTATACTTATTACATCGATTACTTTCTCTTCTTTTACTTTCTTCCTTTATCTCTTTGTTTCTTATTGCAATTTTTTAAAATTATTTCACTCACAATTATTTTAACTGTTTTATCACTGATCCCTTTGTTTACTTACACGAGTTGTAATTCTATTTTGAGTTTGTTATTTTAAAATTTTAATTCCACTCCATTTCTTGTTTTTGTTATAAATCGGATATTCCCTCGTAATGCTTATCAAGTATTTGAATACGACTAAAAAAAAAAAATTGTTAAGGATCTAGAACAACTATATAGAAATTACTAAAAGTCACTTACTTGAACAAAACCTGATTTTCTTGTAAGTATATTTCATCTAAGTGTAAAATATTTTGAACATTCTATTCTACCTATTAACCTAAAATGAGACTGTCATGTAATAATTAAACTTTATATGTTGAACTTGTGTGTAGAAATATTAATGCTCTGTACTTACTCTTTTTTTCTCCTATGAAATGTTTAGAATACTTAGGTACAGAAAGATTAATTCTTTGTAAAGAAAGTAATTTGGCTGATGTATATAACTTTGAAATTTTCAGGGAATTCCTTCTGTAAATCGTGCTGTAATTCATGAAAAAGAGGTGGGCGATGAAAAGCGGTATAAACTTCTTGTTGAAGGTGACAATTTGAGAGAAGTAATTGCAACACCAGGAGTAAAAGGCACACGAACTTGGTCTAATAATACTTATCAAGTATTTCATACATTAGGAATTGAAGCTGCTCGGTAATTTCTATTTATATATTTTTTTTTTTAATTTTGAAGTTTGTTGACAGCTTTCAATTATTTTCAAGTGTTTTGTTAAATTTGTTAATTGGACCTGTCAGCTGGCATCCATTATATTATCAACAACCTATTGCCTGATATGTAGCTACACACACACCTACACTGCACATTGCACAGGGGACAATGCAATCATGCATTGATAGGTTTATTATTTTTTTCCATCTTTGTTTTTGTTTTAAAATTTAAAAAAAAACATTTAACATTTACATAGATTGACAATTTCAAATATGCGTTATTCAGAAATAAACAGTTGCAGAAATTTAAATAGAAATCATATTTAACAATTTGCAAGGGCGGTCCAGAAAGTAATTTACATTTGTGCCTAGCATGGAGATGGGTGGGGATAGAGCCATCTTGGCATCAAAATGTTTCTACACAACATTTCTACAGAGAAGGAATTGAAAAGCTTGTGCATTGTTATGATACGTGTCTCAATTTAAATGGCGACTATGTAGAAAAATACTTTAAGATTGTCCCTTTCAAATGTATATAATAAAATTTCTTTTTTTTAATTTGGTAGGTTTTTTTATTTCAAAATGTAAGTTACTTTCTGGATGCCCCTTGTATTTTGAAATATTTAAGTTTTATTAAGGATGTACAAATCATATTTATTGATATTGATGGATATGTGTATCATACCTGCATGTGCAGCTGTTTATAGTTTGTTGGGTGATATAAGTGTTTTTTTTAAAGTTATTATCTGTTACATTCAGTAAACAACATTTTTAATTATCATTAAAAATAAAATGAATTCTAATTTTTTTCTACCAGTTAATGCCAAATTGAAATGCTTATAAAAATGAATTTTATAACATGAAAATAAACCAAATTAAGCTTTGCAATAATCAATTGTTATTTTAGGTATAGAAAATATGAAAATGAAATGATGCCTTTGCAGATAGAAAAGTGTGAAAATAAATGTGAAGACAGCATATAAGGAACTACTAAAAGTGGATATTTATATCTTTATTTTTTAATATATTTATATTATACAAGATACTCTTGTACTGTCCAAATGTTAATCATATTCAAGAGCTAGTAATGCTTTGAATTTTTTCCAGAAAGAATTAGCAGTTTAGACTAATACAGAATGTAGATTTATGTCATCACCACCATAAAAACATAAAGTGGCTGTAATTAGATTTAAGCTTGTAGTTATTGAAAGGATAAATAATTACATAAATAAATGTATTTCACTATGATATGTACTTATGTATTTATTCCTTTTTTTTATAAGGCAAACAATAATGAAGGAAATTAAAGTTGTTATGGAAAGTCATGGTATGAGCATAGATCATAGACATTCAATGTTAGTTGCTGATTTAATGACCAGTAGAGGAGAGGTTCTTGGTATTACCCGACATGGACTTGCCAAAATGAAAGAATCAGTTCTTAACCTTGCATCTGTAAGTAAAATCAATTTATTCTCAAAATCCATGTGTTTTATAAATGATTATAGTAATCTAATGATAATTGGTTTTATTTCATTTTCTTCATTTGTTTGTTATTTTTCTTTAATGATATGACCTCAGAGATATTATATTTTCTTCAACATATATTTTCTTATAAAATAAAGTAACTGTTTCAATGTTAAGTATTATTTTGGTTGTCAGTTATGACTGGTTTGATGCTATTCCCTAGCCATTCCTTTTTGTTATGTGTTATAATTTATTTATTATTCTACCTTTCATGTATTTAGCCTACTTCCCAAGTATAAAGTGGATAAATTTAATTTTGCTATGTGGCCCAAAAGGCATTATATCTTAATGTTATAAAAAAATGTCAATATTCCCTTAAGTTGTGTATGGATGCCATAACCAATTGTTTATAAAGCTTGTTGCAAACCACAATAAATTTCAAGGGAAAGTGATTAATGTAGGAGAAAGAACAATGGAGGAGAAGTAGTGCAGGAAGTTTTGTACTATGTATGAACATTGATCGAACTACTACTTATCAAATCAAATCATAATGTTTTAATTCCTAATAACTCATCATCACTTGTTTAATCACTGCTATTTAAATCACAATCATCACTTAAAACGCTATCATTGCTATCACCATTTACATTAATAATGCCATTGAAAATGTCATTATCAATTACAGGTTCCCAAGACAAACAAGATGTTTATATTCTTGACATGGTTGCACCTTGATTCTCTTCCAGCATTTGTAATTTAATTTTGTTAGTTTTTCAATTATTGTAATAGCATCATCATGAAATTGTTTAATTTGTAATTAAATTTCTGAACTGAAATAATATTTGTTATTTAATTGCATGAGATTGTTGTATTCTTATTAGTATGTGATTAGATTTTTTTTTTTTTAGAGTAGATGTTCTGTTTTTTAACTGTTTTGGCTGAATTAGGTATTCATTGTATTAAGTTCATTTTTTATTAACTTCTGATTGTTCTTATTTATATTTTTAATGTTTCAGTTTGAAAAGACTGCTGATCACTTATTTGATGCTGCGTACTATGGACAAACTGATGAAGTTTCTGGAGTTTCTGAATCTATTATTCTAGGGATTCCTATGTCAATTGGAACTGGTCTTTTCAAATTGCTTCATAAATATCCTTTCATTATCTATTATTATTTTTACTGTTTATATATATATAAATTATTATTTAATAGTATTTGAGTAGCAGTATAGACAGATAAACAAAGATAGTTATAATGTATTTTCAACTTCTCATGCCAATTTCAAGTTGATTGTTGTAGTCATTGAGTGACTGTGGTCAGTGCATAACATGTGTCTGGTAATTGCCTACCATGGAAAAAAAATATTGATCAACGTTACACGATTTAATTTTGTATTTGTTTAAAAAAAAATCAGCTTACAAAATGTTAAAAGAAGCATTCAAGAAAAGTTTGTGTCATGTGCAACATACGAGGGTTATTTTTTTTCAAGGTCCGATCGGTTGCGAAATAAAAACCCACGCAAAAATCAGATGAACCAAGCGCATATATGTTGTGCAGCGTCTCTAGTATGGCCTTCAATCACGCCGCGTCACTTCGTCTAGTTCTGAACACGCAGCTAGCACATAAACATATCGACAACAATAGAATCTCCCGCCAAGTGTGAAGTGCATGCGGTAATTCGATTTCTTTAGGCTGAGGGGTGTAATGCAGCTGATTCATCGACGAATAAGTAATCTGTACGGTGAAACTTCAATGAGTGATAGCAAAGTGCGACAATGGTGCAGAACTTTAAAGCAGGACGTACAGATGTTCATGATGCAGGCGGTCAGGGAAGGAGCGAGTGTCAACCAATGATCTCGTTGAGCAAGTGGATGAGGCAATTCGAGAAAATCGTTGGTTCACAATTTCTGTATTGAGTGATTCGTTTCCTGAAATTTCAAGGTCAGCTCTCTACACCATTGTGAGTGAGAGACTTCAGTACCGCAAACTGTGTGTGAGATGGGTTCCCAAGATGCCATTGTTTTGTGATCTGACCATCACAAAACAATGAGAATGGACGCCTCCCTAATGTTTCTCCAGCGTTACCACAATGAAGGAGAAGATTTTTTGAACAAAATTGTCACAGGGGATGAGACATGGGTCCATTTCGAAACTGAAGAAACAAAAGAACAGTCCAAACAGTGGATGCATTCTCATTCTCCCAGTAAACCAAAGAAGTTCAAGCAAACCTTCTCCAACAGAAAGTGTATGGTTACTGTGTTCTGGGATCGGAATGGAGTTCTCTTGATGGAATTCATGGAACGTGGCACGACCATCACTGCAGCTGCATACTGCGTGGCTCTTCAACGTCTACGAAGGGCAATTCAGGATAAGTGGAGAGGAATGTTGTCATCAGGCATTGTCTTTCTCCATGACAATGCTCAGCCACACACTGTAGCTGTAACAAAGAAGCTCCTGCAGCATTTTCGTTGGGAATTGTTTGATCACCCACCATACAGCCCAGACTTGGCTCCATCTGATTTTCACCTCTTTGCTCAAATGAAATGCTGGCTAGGAGGACAACATTTTGGCACAGACAACGAGCGCAGACCAGCGTAGAAACATGGCTGAAAACAGAGGCAGCTCCATTCTACGACGAGGGTATTGGAAAGTTGGTACCACACTACGACAAATGTCTAAATCGGAGTGGCAACTATGTAGAGAAATATGTATGGTAAGTACTTGTTACAAATAAAAAATTTGTTATTTTCACTGTGGTTTTAATTTTGTGACCGATTGGACCTTGAAAAAAGAATAACCCTTGTATTTACATTGGTTTACCTCAGGTCGATCAAGCATGTCAATTAACAACATTATGGAACACAGCGAGTGCAGTCCTTCAAGAAGACCTTTTTTCTTTTACTTTGGTTTTCTTTCTTTATTCTTGTCTATGGGGTGTTAAACTTCATATCATTAGAATTTTCAGAATAGATCATAATTTTCTTAATTTATCCAAGTTTTCCTTCTATAATATTTAGTACTTTGAAAAGTAAATTACTGTACTAAAAGTAAAGTTGATAAGTACTGTTTTATATTCATTATACTAAACTTAACCAGCCTTTGGCATTTACCATATGGTATATGACTTAAACAGTAAAATTAATTTTATGAATTCACTGATATGACAGTGCAGTGTGTGGAAATTCAGAGGTAAAAATGTTGTTACTTGTTTCAGATAGTGATATACTGTAAAACATAAACACTCATCAGTGTTTTATCAGTTAATATATAAGGTACTACTCAATAATTCCTGTAATTAAAATGTCCTGTTTTTTTTGTATTTTTAAACTCAGAAAAATAGTGGCAATGATACAAAATTTTGAATCAAGCTTTTGGTTGTTCAAACTCAGACTTGTAACAGTTTAAGTATTTCAAAAAGATGCAAATATTCAATAGAGGTATTGACTCTTTTGCACATCCTTCAACTAGCATCAACAATGGAAGTGTTAACAAAGATTGTGAAAAGATTTTTGAAGATTGTTGACAAATCAATTTACAGTGATTATGAAGCTTTAGGTGTATCATGTAAGACTTGACCATAAAGTTTGTCAGAGTAATTTATTGTGGAAAAGGCTTTGATCCTTAGAATATCATATTCATAAACTCAGAGAGATGCATCTGTCACTCCTAACCCTCCTCATTCTGTTTACCGTATTGACCTAGCCTTATGTGGCTTTCTCTAATTTCCAAAGTGAACCTCAAAGTGAATGATTTGATGCAGTGAAAGAGATTCAAGAGGTATAGTAGCAGCACTAGCTGAAGAAGTTGATAACAGCAATGTAGAGGTAATTACAATTTCAGAAATGTTTGGGTAGCACCTTCAATACAGGTTTATTTTCAAAGGGTTTTTTTTAATTTGTAATTTTAACTTAAATTTATTATTTTTACATAGCCATTATTCCTTAATTAAGATTACAACAGACCGCAGTAACCGACTACAGTCAAGATCACTTCTGTTTGATAATCCATTATATCATGAGTAACTGTCAGCAAGAAAAGTTTTGAATTTAAGGCTGATTCCTGATTTAAGTTTAATATAGATTGTTTATTAGTTCTAATAAATAATTTGTACATGCTGGCATTACTGAGTGGAAGTAAATGATATGTTTTATATTTATTTATTATTTTTCATTAATTTAAAGTATTATGAATGATGGTAACAGCACAAAAAAGGGAGTAGAGTAAATAGTGATGGAATAGTACAGGATATGCATATTCATACAAATTCAGTTAAGAAATTGCATTGTTTAGCTTTCTACAGATCAGATGATTTTGTAAAGATTTTTGTAGATATTTTAAAGCAAATAAAGAAAGTTGCACATATCACATTAATCAACTCCCTGGTTTTTGGAACATTACAGGAAGAAAATTCTACCTGCATTGCAGTACCCTGACAAGTCATCTCTAAAATAAAGACAGTTTCATTGTAAAAAGTTTATTCTGAAAACTTTATAAATATTTTTTATTTCTCTTGAACTACATACCTTATACTACTTCTCTATATAATCACCACATGAATGTAGTAGTACACCAGCTCCAGTATATCCTCATCATATTCTTCTGCTGCCAGTCCATTTAGCCACTGATAACAGCAATTTTAAGTCCATTGTCACCTGTGAATTGCTTACCACTTAAAAATTCTTTCAATTTCCCAAACAAATGGTAGTGAGAAGGAGCTAAGTCTGGACTATATAGTGGGTGATTGTAAATTTCCCATCCAAATGTTCTCTTTTGTTTCTATTACCTAAACTATATTTTCCTATTATCTTGCCTTCTTGTCCCTCACCAACCACAGCATTCCACCCTCCCATCATCAATACAAATGCCTTTTTACTTTCTTTCTCTAGTATATTTTCCAGCTTTCCATAATACTCATCAGCTTCTTCTTCAGTATACTGTGATGTTGGCATATATAATTAAATTATTAAAAGATCTTTATATTCTATCCTTGTCATCATCAGTTGATCATAACATATTCCACTTTAATTACTTTTCCTACTAGTTTCTTTTTTATTAATACACCAACTCCATTCCTCCCACTACTTTCGGCACTCGAGTAGTACAAGTGGAAGTCCTCACTCAACAATTTCTCCACTTCCTCCCCATCTCATTTCAAATATGTCTAATTTATTTCTAATCATTTCTTGTTTTACTTTTTCAAGCGTAATCTTTTGTAGTAGTGTCAGTACATTCCATGTTCCTATTCTTATTATCATACTTCCTGTTTTCTTTTTCATTTTTTCAGTCCTGTCTGCTCAGTTATCCTTTCTGTGTCCATACTTTATTACTTCTTCATTAGCATGAAACCTTGTTGTATTCCTCTCCCACAGATACGAATAAGGGGAAGCTTTACCTCTGGAATTTTTTACAAAAAGGTCCATCCCGTACCATGATCGACTAAGGATATCCTTAATAATCTTTAATGCAGTAGTTTCCCATTCCATTCCAATGCTATTGATCTGGTGATTCATCCACCTTCAGGGGCAATTTCTCACCCCCAGGGCAATAGAGTGTCCTTTCTTCTACCCGCTCATCCACCCTCATCAGAGGCTATTGGCACTTGGCAGCCTCTGATTGGCAACTTAGCAGAAGGGAGTTGGAAGTCATTTATACCGATGGCCACTCGGTCGCCAGAGCCGCTTCTATGAGAACAGGATGCACCATGTAGCAAGCTGTAGCTACACTTCGTGAATGTGTGGTTGACATTTACATGGGAGAGGTTTCTTGAGACGCATCCCATACCTTACATCCCTTACATCACTTGTAAATGTATGATCACTCTTTAAATTTTACATTGGGAGGATTTTCTATTTTTCACAAGTTGTAAATGTTCAGGAAAACAGAAACACTGTCACAAAACTTGAATCTCACTGATATAACATACAACAGCAGACCTACCTACTGATTTGGCACTACCAGTGGGATATTTGCTGTTAAGTGTTATGCATAAGTGTTTATTACTTTCTTGAGATCCTTATGTTAATAGCATAATATAAAAGCCACAACATGATATTCTCTGTGTGCGTGTATATTTATATCTGTGCTGTGTAGTCATAACCATTTTTATTCTTTATTACCAGTTTTTTTTGTTATTTATCTTTACATATATTTTATTGCAAATCAGTGAAAAAATCTTCTTTTATCTTCTTGGAATTAAATAAGTTTTAGATGAAAAATGTCAAATGCTATGCATCTGAAAAGTCCTAATTCTGTAAATTTCTCCATTTTAAATAAATAAAACTTTCCCTTCATAAATAAATAAATATACAGATATAAAAGAAGGATGTTATTAACTAAATTAAGATTAAAGAAGATAGGGATATAAAATGATTCATTATGAAGAACTATGAGGAGTATCTTATTCCAGTAGATCTCCTGATGATTAAAAATAAAAACCCCTCTCTAATAATTTGTACATGAATATAGTTAATAAGGGGTATAGGAAATATTGGTAATAAATTGCATGAAAAATAATTTGGATTCTACAACAAGCTCCTACTACATTATTTCTAAATCTTGATTTCTTCACTCATCATTACCAATCAAGTGGCACATTCCTCCAAATCAGCAATTCTATGTTCCTTCATTCAGCCAGTAAGCGCATTATTATGCGAGGTTTATAAAAAAAAGGTTCATTTACAATAAATTTATTTAAGAGCAAGCGATTTTGCATCAGTAATCTTTTTTTTTAAACAGTTTACAGTAAAAAAAAAGAGTATATGAAATTTGTAACTTCTTTTGAAAATAATGGTTTACATTAAGCCAATTTAGAGATAAAATAATTTAGATTCCCTTGTTCTTATGACTTTGACTTTTATTTAGGTTAATTGCTTTTCACGTCATATTTGGCTGGCTCTAATATTGCACAAAAATAATTTTTTTTGTGCAATATTAGATTTTTATATTCATTGTTTATTTGTCCATTGTTTATAGAAAGTGTATATTTAGATGCACCTTCATACCAGTAATAATGAATCCTAACCATACTGATGTGAAGTAATTCAAGAACTCACTAACAGCCCTGTCATTTTTTCTTTGTCATTTTGATAAGAATAACTTAATTCTAATTAACCTTTTAATTTTATTAAGCTTTTAATTTCTTATTAAGAGTAATAATCAAAGCTTTCATCATTAACTGATAAATGAAGAGTTTCAATAGCATGACGAATAATTTTTAATCTTTAGATTTCTCTCTTTGTATCAATATTTTTGAATATTGAAGTCTGTTCAGTAGTTTTAAAGACATCGTTTACTAGCATTGGCAAGTAAAATTTTGGATCCCAAATTGTTTTGTATATTTTTAAATAATACTCTTTGAGTGGCTGGAAAATAAGTGCAAAGTCTTTTTCCATATTTCTGCAGCATTGCAATTGCAAATTGATGAAACGTATGATTTGTGTCTGATGTGCCAACAATTGCAAAATGGGATAAACTTGCTAAACCAATTTGTATGTTGTATTGACTGGAACTAATTTATTTTTTAATGCCAGTTGTAATAATCATTTTGTTGATTATGACAATTTTCAAATCTTTATCGATAGAATAATTCATTTTGTGTTGTAATTCATTTTTTGTATAGGTTTAACTGAATGTAGTTTAATAAAATTTTTTTTTTAGGTGTTGCTACACATTTTTAGTGTGAAATATTATTTTATAGTGAGTTTATGATTTTTTGAAGTGAAAAGATTTTATTCCATAGAATCTTAGATTTGTTTAGAGAAACAATTTAATTTATAGTTGCTTTTTATTTTTTTTCTTCAGTCATTTGACTGGTGTTATACAGATCTCCAAGATTTCCTATCTAATGCTAGTCGTTTCATTTTGGTATACTCTGTACATCCTACATCCCTAACAATTTGTTTTAATATTCCAAACCTTGCCTGGCTACACATTTTTTCCTTCTACCTGTCCCTCCAATATTAAAGCGACTATTCCAGGATGTTTTAATATGTAGCCTATATGTGTGTCTCTTCTTTTAACTATATTTTTCCAAATGCTTCTTTTTTCTTCGATTTGCCACAGCACCTCTTCATTTGTCACTTTATCCATCCTTCTGATTTTTAACATTCTCCTATAGCACCACATTTCAAAATCTTCTAATCTTTTCTTCTCAGGTACTCCAATCGTCCAAGTTTTACTTCCATATAAGGCTATGCTCCAAACATATACTTTCAAAAATCTTTTCCTGACACTTCTGACTGAAGGCTCATTTCGCCTATGCTATTCAGCATTTTACTTTGCTCCTACTTCATCCATCTTCAGTAATTCTACTTCCCAAATAACAAAATTCTTCTACCATCATAATCTTTTCTCTTCCTATTTTTACATTCAGTGATCCATCTTCATTATTTCTAATACATTTCATTACTTTCGTTTTGTTATTGTTTATTTTCATGCAGTAGTTCTTGCATAGGACTTCATCCATGCCATTCATTGTTCCTTCTAAATCCTTTTTACTCTCAGCTAGAATTACTATATCATCAGCAAATTGTAGAATCTTTATCTTTTCACCTTGTAATGTTACTCTGGATCTAAATTGTTCTTTAACATCATTAACTGCTAGTTCTATGTAAAGATTAAAAAGTAACAGGGGTAGGGAACATCCTTGTCAGACTCCCTTTCTTATGTTCTTCAATTATTACTGTTGCTGTTTGGTTCCTGTAAATGTTAGCAATCATTCTTCTATCTTTATACTTGAATCCCAAATTTTTTTAAAATGCTGAACATTTTATTCCAGTCTATGTTATCAAATGCCTTTTCTAGGTCGATAAATGCCACGTATGTTGGCCTGTTTTTCTTTAATCTTCCTTCTACTATTAATCTGAGCCCTAAAATTGCTTCCCATCTCCCTATACTTTTCCTGAAACCAAATTTGTCTTCTCCTAACACTTCTTCCACTCTCCTCCCAATTTTTCTGTACAGAATTCTAGTTAAGATTTTTTATGCATGGCTAGTTAAGTTAATTGTTCTGTATTCTTCACACTATAACACTTTTTGAAGTCTGACAGGACTTCCCCTTTTTCATAAATATTACACACCAGTTTGTGTAATCTATCAATAGCTTCCTCACCTGCACTGCGCAGTAATTCTACAGGTATTCCGTCTATTCCAGGAGCCTTTCTGCCATTCAAATCTTTTAATGCTCTCTTAAATTCAGATCTCAGTATTGTTTCTCCCATTTCATCCTCCTCAACTTCCTCTTCTTCCTCTATAACACCATTTTCTAATTCATTTCCTCCGTATAACTCTTCAATATATTCCACCCATCTATCGACTTTACCTTTCGTATTACATATTGGTGTACCATCTTTGTTTAACACATTATTAGATTTTAATTTATGTACCCCGAAATTTTCCTTAACTTTCCTGTATGCTCCGTCTATTTTACCAATGTTCATTTCTCTTTCCACTTCTGAACACTTTTCTTTAATCCACTCTTCTTTCACCAGTTTGCACTTCCTTTTGTTTTATAGCATTTCTTAATTGCCGATAGTTCCTTTTACTTTCTTCATCACTAGCATTCTTATATTTTCTACGTTCATCCATCAGCTGCAATATATCGTCTGAAACCCAAGGTTTTCTACTAGTTCTCTTTATTCCTCCTAAGTTTGCTTCTGCTGATTTAAGAATTTCCTTTTTAACATTCTCCCATTCTTCTTCTACATTTTCTACCTTATCTTTTTGCGATGACCTCTTGCGATGTCCTCCTCAAAAATCTTCTTTACCTCCTCTTCCTCAAGCTTCTCTAAATTCCACCGATTCATCTGACACCTTTTCTTCAGGTTTTTAAACCCCAATCTACATTTCATTATCACCAAATTATGGTCGCTATCAATGTCTGCTCCAGGGTAAGTTTTGCAGTCAACAAGTTGATTTCTAAATCTTTGCTTAACCATGATATAATCTATCTGATACCTTGCAGTATCGCCTGGCTTTTTCCAAGTGTATATTCTTCTATTATGATTTTTAAAATGGGTGTTGGGAATTACTAAATTATATATACTTCGTGCAAAACTCTATAAGTCGGTCCCCTCTTTCATTCCTTTTGCCCAGCCCGTATTCACCCACTATATTTCCTTCCTTGCCTTTTCCAATGCTTGCATTCCAATCTCCAACTATTATTAAATTTTCATCTCCTTTTACGTGTTTAATTGCTTCATCAATCTCTTCGTATACACACTCTATCTCATCATCATCATGGGTGTTTGTAGGCATATAGACGTTAACAATCGTTGTCGGTTTAGGTTTTTGATTTTATCCTTATTATAATGATTCTATCGCTACGCGTTTTGAAATACTGTACTCCCTTCCCTATCTTCTTGTTCATTATGGAACCTACTCCTGCCTGCCCATTATTTGAAGCTGAGTTAATTAATCTAAAATCACCTGACCAAATGTCGCCTTCCTCTTCCTACCGAACCTCACTAATTCCTACTACATCTACATTTATCCTATCCGGAAAGTTATTAACAGACATTAAAAAATAATAATTTTTCTGAATAAAATTATTTTTCATGTGCTTATGAAAGATTATGGCAGATTGTAAGACATTATGTGGAATACAGTTAATGATTCTTCCATCATATAATGGCAATATATTAGGAACCTTCATCCTATATTTTTGAAACATATTGACGATTTTTGAAGTTCTTCAGCACAAACTACTCTCTACATTAGTCATTAGGGCCATGGGCTAGACTATTTTTAAATCCAAATTATCTGATTTTCCATGTCTCACGTGGAAAATCACGGGAATTCATTCTGAGAAATTAAAGAACATGAAACAAGATAAAACACCTGTGGCCAAAATCATGTTCATTAAACCAGTTCCTGTAGATTAGTAAAATTAAATAACTCATCCTTATTATGATTTTTAAACTGGGTGTTGGCAATTACTAAATTATAATTCGTACAATATTCTATAAGTCGGCCCCCTCTTTCATTTCTTTTGCCCAGCCCATATTCACCCATTATATTTCCTTCCTTGCCTTTTCCAGTGCTTACATTCCAATCTCCAACTATTATTAAATTTTCATCTTCTTTTATGTGTTTAATTGCTTTGTCAGTTTCTTCGTATACACACTCTACATCATCATCATCATGGGCACTTGTAGGCATATAGACGTTAACAATAGTTATATTCAGATTAGGTTAGGTTTCGATTTTATCCTTATTACAATGACTCTATCGCTATGCATTTTGAAATACTCTACTCTCTTCCCTATCTTCTTGTTCATTACGAAACCTACTTCTGCCTGCCTATTATTTGAAGCTGAGTTAATTAATCTAAAATCATCTGACCAAAAGTCGTTTTCCTCTTCTCACCGAACCTCGCTGATTCCTACTACATCTAAATTTATCCTATCCATTTCCCTCTTTAAATTTTCTAACCTACCAACCTTTTTTTAGACTTCTAACATTCCACTGTCTGACTTGTAGAATGTTATTTTTTAATTTTCTGGTGATTCCTTCCTTTGTAGTCCCCACCCGGAGATCCGAATGGGGGACTACTTTACCTTCGGAATATTTTACCAAGGAAGGCGCCTCCACCATTGTTATATGAAAATGCAGAGAACTACATTTTATAACATAAAATGTAGCTGTCTACATCTTTTTATATTGCATTTTAAAAGTTGTATGTTTAAACTATCTTTATATCACATCTGTTTTGAAATAGACATATGAAAAAAAAAATTATTATGTATGTTGCCAAAGTCCATGTTAGGACTGTCTGTGAAGTTGATTTTAAAATCAGTCACAAAAACTGAAATAAGTGAAAACTTACATTAGTTTAAATAAATCGTTAGTAAAATAAATCTTAGGGGAGGTTTGAAAAGCAGCAGTTGATTTCCATAAATTGATTATGCATCAGACTTTTCATGATTTGGATGTTTCATAAAAGTGTTTTATTGTTGTTGAATTCTGGAAAACCAAATTGAGTGAATTGGTTGATTTTAAAGATTGTAGAATAAGTTTGAATATTACATTTGGAATTACTTGGTTTCTGAATGGAAGAAAATAAAAAATAACAGCTTGTAGAAAATTACAAAATTGGAGATCAGAGGAAAGTATTAAAAAGATAATGAAAATTTAGAGTAGTCAAGAAATGACATATGAGTGTCGTTTATCTGTTATCTGTTTTCAAATGGCAACAATTAGTTTTTCAAGTAGTCAGTAAAAGAGGATCATCATATGATGAAGATCATCAACTCTGATATCATATTCAAAACACTGAAGATGTGCAAAATGATTTATTTTAAATGAATATAAGAAAAACTAATACTTAATCTCAAACTTCAGGTAGTTCTTATATGTAACAGTTGTGATAATTAGTTGTCATCCTGCTACTCACACCTAAATTCATTGGGCAAAAGTAAAAAATATTAATACAAAAATATTTTAAGGTAAATTTTTTTAATATTACATTTAATTTATGTCTAATTAACAGCCAATTCTTCAGTATTTTATACTGTAAAACAGAACATCATTTTTAAAATGTAAGACATTGAAAAATTACTTACAAATTGTGATTTTTAGTAATTGGCACTGAAAAATAGGTTTTGAAATTTAATAAGTTGATGAGACCACGTTTAATAATTAAAAAATAAAACTGCTGGGAAATTAGGTGTATGACAATAAAAAATGTGCTGTTGTTCAATTTCTTGAAGATATTAAGGGTTTTCCGACCTGAAATTAATTTGATGAGCCAGTTAAAATAACTATTGTTAACATATGGTTATCAAAATATAACATATTCAAAAATTTGCTGTTAACTGTAAATGAACTATGCAAGTTTTTTTATTACTGCAGACTTATGGTGTTTTTTTTTAAGTAAGTTAAATCAGCTGACATCAAGATTAGTATCATTATTCAAATAACTGAAGATGGAATGTGTGTATTGAGATCTCATATTTGTGAGAACTCATCTCTTTCATTGACAACCCTTTTCAAAGTAAGTTGTTCTTTATTCGTTAATTACTTCTGTTATTAGGTTAAAACAGTTAAAACAAACAAATTGTTAAGAAATAATTTCGTAAGAGATTAAAAACATTTTATATTAGTGTAATAGATCTTAATACATACATTTTTATTGTGTTATTCTAAACAGTGCTATATCTAGACTTCATGTTTGTAGACTTAAAAGTTGCAGTGATAAAACAAATTATTTGGTTAGTTTACCACATAGTAAATTTATGGTTAAAAAGTCGCAAATTCTTGGAAAGTTTTCAATAATTGTATTCCAGATAGCTATTTTAAGGGTTTCACTACTTTATATAACATCATTGAATCCTTAATTATATAAAAATAATAATTTAAGGTAAATTTTTTTAATATTACATTTAATTTATCTAATTAACTGCCAACTCAATATTGGTTTTCTGAAATGAATTTTTTAAAAATGTCAACAATATAGCAGAAGTAATTTTTAAATTACATTTACTCATAAAAAGTATTTACAGAAGTGGCACTTTTTTTTACCAATTAGATCCTGACTTTTAAAGCTCTAGACATTGTTAAAAAATGTTCTGTATCATATTATAAGTACAATATTATATACAGATAATAATTTCTCTCAGTGTAATTGATTATTGTAGTTTTCAGTAATCCTTATCCAGGACTCCTCAATAAGATAAAGACATCATGAAAATACAGCTATAATTTTCATCTATAAAAGCCCTTTGTATATATTTTATGCTACTATTATAAGGTATGTCTGCCATTGGTTTACTGAACAGCATACAATTTTTTAAGATAGGAAGAAAAAATAAAAAGATCAATATCTTAATGATGCAAAAACTTTATGAAACTGAAAATATGTGAATTAAAAACTTTAAATGTTGGGTGTAAAAACAATAGTAAGAGATAATTTTAAATTTCACTTAGTAAACCTAGCTAGCTGCTCTTAAGTTCTGCCAAATTATAAAGTCTCATTAGCAGCTACATTATAAAATAAGATCTACAATTAAAAAAAAAGTAAAAGATAGAAACTAACTTTTGGACTCTATAAAATAACCCATATTTAATGATATTTTCAATGGGTTGCAAATTAATTGGGACAAGTCAATTTTTTCATTAAATTTTAATTTTACAGAGGATGGTTGTCTGAAACAAGTTTTAACTTTTTGGGATACTGTAGGAGATTGACCTTGACTGTCTTGCTTGACCTTTTCATATAACATCTACTATGTCACAGTTCAGGGCAAGTTTTGAAGATGTATGTGTTTATGGTTTGATTTTTATGATTTGTGTTTAGAAATAGTTACTATTTCCATCAAACAAAACAAAAATTTTTGCTTTTAGTGGCCATTCTATTTATGTATGCAAGAGGCATTACTGATGCAGGCGGTTTATGAACACAAGTGATATACGAACATTTTCTCTAAAAGGAAAAAACAAGTGTGGACAAAAACATAAAATAATTCTTAGGATGGCTAAAATTCTACTAAGAATAGTAAAATTCATCCTTAGAGGTCAAGTAAGGCACCTTTAGAGAGATTTATTTGCTACTGGTGTTAACAATGATTCACCAGTAATATGGAATAGGCTTATTGAAGCAGGGCAAAAGGCCAGAAAGCCAATGAAAAAACAGTTACTAGCACCTGCAATAAAGAAAAACATTTTTTTGGGTCAGAAATCAAAATCCTGAAGTTGTAGTGATTATAGTAGTAATATTTTATGATGAATCACACTTTTTAGTACAAGAATTGAAAACAATTATTGACTGATGTAGTAATGATAATCCAGTGAGAGGCGAACATCTTCAGTAGACTATTAAGTACCCTCTAAAAAATATGTTTTGGGGGTTATTTCACATTAGTGGGCCTGTAATTATAAGAAAAATTATACTATTTGGCCAAATGCTTGTGAGAGCTGTGGGGGCACTTTTTAATGCAATCATGCACTATAACCACAATTCAAAACTTTTATGCAAGAAAACAACTTCATTGACCTGGAAATTTTCCAGCTTTAAACTGAATTGACAATTTATGGAATATATTGAGATATGCCTTACCAAAATGGAGTGCTAAATCAAATAGCAGTTAATTAAAAAGTGTGGTATCATATGTGAAAAATATCTTTTGTAATTTTCTGAAATCAGTGGCAGAACAAATAAAAAAATAATATTATTAAAGCTAAAGAATATATTTCATACTAGAATTAAGTAACATAAGGTTGAGTAAAATTATTTCAATAAAAACATATGCTTAAAAAATTAAATTTATTGTCTCACTTAATTTCACCAGGAAAATAATGAAAAATATCTTTTGGGATTCACAGGATATATCATACCTGGAATCTTTTTTATAACAAACTACTTTGATTAAAAAGGAAATGTAACTACTATAATTTGCTCCAAGAGGAAGTTCTGTAGTCTTTTTTGTTTCAAGCAGGACTATGGCTCCTCAGTCTTATCATTTTAACTAATGAAATAATACTAGAGCTCAAGCAAAATGATCCTACTTCCCTGTAGCCTATATTTAGTACCGTTAGATAGCCATCTGTTTGATTCACTTAAGGAATGTTTAAATAGGAAAAAATTCCACAAGAATACTCTTATTTGAGTTGAATTTTCTCCTCCTGGACATTGATTTTGTACAAGTACACATTGACAGTAGTGCCGAAACAACAAATTGCAATGGCACTGTAAACTTCATTGAGAAATATAATGTAAGTCACCTCATTGTACTCTGCATAATGTACTCTACATCACCATGCATAAGAGTAGACTAGGATTCTTTGGACATATCATGAGGATGCAAGATTCAAGAATTCTGAAATGGCTAGTAAAGTACAATCTTGACTTGAAAAATCACAACACGAACATTTTCAATACTAGAAAGGGCACAAAGATTGAAATGTATGAAAAAGTACTGGTAGGACCACAAGTCCCAAACAATCCCACTGAGGAGACATGGATAATGGAGTGACTAAAGCGATCCTATGTGCTTATAAATAATAATAAAAAAGAGCAGATTCAGGTTTATTTAATTGGTATTCATTAGTAAAAAAATAAAATTTTGTCATAATTAAAATAAATTATTTAACTCAAAAATGAAAAAAATTGAAATTTTTATAATTAATTATTAATATTTATTAATTTTTTTTAAATAATTTTTATTATTAATTATTACTTATTACTTATTTTAATAAACGAGGTAGAAAAAGGACAAAGCAGGAGCAATATAAAATGCTGAAAGGTACAGGTGAAATGAGCTTTCAGTCAGAAATATAATTTGCTTTCATCTTAAATTAATTTAAACATAAGGACAGCATTTCTGAAAGTATATGTTAGGAACACAGCTTTATATCGAAGCGAAACTTGAGATGATCGAAGTTCCTAAAAAGAAAGGATTAGAAAGCTTTTGAAATGTGGTGGAGTAGGAGAATGTTAAAAATCAGATGGATGGATAAATGACAAATGAAGAGGTGTTGTGACTAATTGATGAAGAAAGAAGCATTTGGAAAAATATAGCTAAAAGAAAAGAAAGACTTACAGGTCATATCTTAAGGCAAATAGTCATTTTGATATTAGAGGGACAGGTAAATGATAAAAATTGTGCAGGCAGGCAATGTTTGTAATATGTAAAAGAGATTGTTAAGGATGTAGAGGGTATACCGAAATGAAATGACAGGCACTTGATAGGGAATCTTGAAGAGCTGCATCAAACCAGTCAAATGACTCAAGACAAAAAAAAAGTAAATGAGACTATGTGATCATGTGAAATGATGTGTCAGAATCTACAATGCATCTCTATCAAGTAACTTAATTTTTTCTGTCTGTTGTTTCTCATTACTTGGATTTGATTTCTGAAGACTTGTTACAAATGAAATATTATTGACTTGTTAACTAAATTAGTATATCTGTAGAAAATATTTTAGCTTCTATGAAAATTATTGGATTAATAATGTTCATTACTGGTGCTTAATTGTAAAACCCTAATAAAATAATATAAATTTATATTTCACAATCCATTTACAAAACCAATCAACAGCTAAAAAAAATACCATTATTTATTATTTTTGGTCTTTGACAATGATTGATTTCATGCTCCTTTTATACGCCTTTTCTTTTCACAACATAGGCTCACATTACTTATATACTACATCCTCAACTAAAAAGAGAGCTTAGATTCACAACTAAGGAAAGAGCTCCGATTCCAGTGGTATTACTTTGGTTTGTAATGCTTGAAATCTATAACTAAATTGTTCCAAATTTTGAAGAAATAATTTTCATGATGTTTTAAATGGATTTCCTTAATTTCAAATTACATCTTTCATAATATTTTATGTTTGAAGATGCGATATCTGGAACTGAAACTTATGGAGTTAAAGGACTTAATATATTCAAGTCAGTGTATTAAGGGCTCAATATGAATTCAATGTTATAAATTGATAATTAAAGTAAATTTGTGATATGTAGCTCTTTTATTAGCAATTTTTAATACCAAATGGAAGAGGAGAGAAGTTCAACAATGTCAGAGCTTGTGGGCAAACAATTTTTCAACACTTGGGTGAGCTATATTTTTAAACTGGCAAGGAATCCATACAATTTTAATTTTTTTTTGCCACGAATACCATAAATTGTTTCTTTTTTACCTTTAATAGCTGATATTAAAAAAATATATATCATTTGAATAATATTATTTATATTTAATTTTATTTACCTATCGTTAAATAAATATTAAATTTTAGATTAAAAATTGTTTCCTGTCATTTTCGTAAATGAGCTTTAAATAAACTATGTTTGATGTTAAGTTTGTTTTACAGAGATTTATTTTACGAAATATAATAACTACTTTACGTGTAGGATGTGTGCATGAAAAATGTAACAATGAATTGACGTAAAAATGTAATCTACTGACCGGTGAATATTTGTTTTCAGTATTTTGTTTGTAGACGAGAACTCAAAGGAAAATATTTAGGTTAAGCGGTCATGAAAACAGTTGTACTGGACTTCATGTTATTTACACTGAATTAGTCTTTTTCTGACTGGCATTGAACGCAAAATGGAGACATAACGGACATTTTTAGAATTTATTTATTTTTCTCGACACGCATGGTTTTTTTCTGTAATAATGTAAGGGAGAATGTATTAATTTAAAAAATATTCAAATTAGTTTTCGTTTACTCGTTCATTAAACGACATAACTTAATAAATTCAGCCGCCACACTGTATGTTCAATTATGACGTTTTCATGACGTAACCGAAGTTTCACTGATGTGTAAAAGGAGGTATTTATATCGGTAAATATATTTTTAGTACTCACGGGCACTCACTCCGTTCATAAACATTACTAGTCGGACAAAATAACCTATTTATTACTGCTACACTGTTATAACAGTTCTTCACTTAGCGGTTACCGAATAAACGAACTGTTAACTGGATCCGTTTTCTTTCAGATATTTTAACACAACGTAACAATTCTGGAAGTGAGACACGCTGTTGTAGAATATACTACAAATTCGCTGTAAGTTCATTAGAAATGAAGAATATCATCTAGAGAAAAGCAAATTTATTGTAACAGCTGAACGACGGGAAAGTCTCTGAAATAAGATTATACTTTATCATTGTCCCAAAGATTGATACAGTTTCCACCAGTAAAAAGTAAAGAATTTTTTTTTTTGGTATTACAGTATTCTGAACTAGTACTAAAAAAATACCATCTTTTTTCAATGCCCAAACTTAGTTTGATGAATCAGTGAATTGATATTGAAAAAATATCAAGGGTAATCACTGAGAAATTCATGTCAGACAGGTATTAGTGTGCGCGCGCGCGTCTCTGTATTACGTGTTGTAATAATATTTTTGATAGAAAATGTTTTTATAGTCTTATTTTAAAATCAAAAATATTAATATTTCATAGTTTTTTTACACATTAACCATCTTCTTATCACAAACAACAATAATTTAACTTCCAGGAAAATGGATAATGAAAACGTTGAAATTTGATGTTTAAAGTCTCCCTTGGATACTGTATGTATTCTTCATTTATATGAGTACACTGTTGAATCAATTAAAAATTGATAAATAAATATATATGCACTAGGATCCCTGTCTCGGTTTCGCCTTCGCTATATGGTTACTTGCGTTTCTCGTCGTGGTCAATTTTTTTCTTGTTTTATGATTTTTATTCAAGTAACCGGAGGTAGGTGCAGCCAGACGCGTCGTACGTACAGTAACAGTCAGTGGCTATCTTGGTTAAGCCGCCGCGCCGAACACCGTCGCACCCTTAAAAAATAGAAATTAAACAAAAACTGAGAATGGTTTTTAAATATTTATCTATTCTAAAGAGTGTTTACAAGTGCGAATTTACTGAATAACTCATTTAATATATTCGGAAATTGGGAAAATTTACCATCATTGTTCAAAATTGTTTTACCTTTCTTCACCCCTTTAAGGTCTAATTTCGAGAAATCTAGAATTTTTTTTCGATATTCATATGAAGATTACACAGACCAAAAATCAGGCTAATATCTTTATTTGTTGGCGAAAAATTAAAAAAATAGCTGGATTTAAAAAAAAATCCACTTTAACCTCTTAAACTCGGAATTAAAAAAAAATATTACACACACTAAAACTCAAGTTCATATCTTCATTTGTTAGCGAGAAAATACAAAAAAAGTCATTTGTTACTCCATTTTGACCCTTTACACTCCGAATTTCAAAAACATTTTTTCTTAGTGTGCACTTTAAGAAGAACGTGCGTACAAATTTTCATCAATTTATCTTAAGTAGTTTTTGTTGAAGTTGATGAATCAGTCAGTCAGTCAGGACATGTTCTTATATATATATATATATATATATATATATATATATATATATATAGATATGAGTTGGGAAAAAGTCAAAATATATTTTTTTTATCGGCTAAATATTCAATATTAAAGTTGATGTAAGAAGATGTCTGACATGACGTTAAAGTAATACTCAGTGTGTGCCGAAAATGTATAAACGATTAAGAATGTTCCGAATATTATAAAAATGTTATTATTGTTATATTTTAAATGTAAAAATATAAATAATTTCAAACAGTCCTTATTACGTCGGTTTAAAAAAATAAGTAATAGTTATTTTTTATTTTAATTAAAAACTACCTTGTAGGTATTTGAATTTTTGATTCCACGGTATTATTGCGTCGTCTTGTTTCATCGTATAAACACACTAGACTGAAATTTAAAAAAAAAGATTATTTACATAATCTTTAATTAAATAAAATCTATTTTTCTTTTTCTGTTTAGCCTCCTGACCCGCCGTAAGGTATTACTTCAGAGGGTGAATGAAGATATGTGTATGAATGAAGTACAGTCTCAGGTCGACTGTTCCTGAGATGTGAGGTTTTTTTTTATTTTAACTTCTGGGACCACCGTTAGGTATTTACTTTAGGATGAGATGAATGAAAATTTTTGTAGCGTGTGAAAATGCCATGTCTGACCGGGATTTGTACCCGGAACTTCCGGATGAAAGGCAGAGACACTACCACTCGCGCCACGAAGGCTGGCTGAGATGTGAGGTTAATTGAATGAAACCCAACCGTCAAGGAACACCGGTATCCACGATCTAGTATTCAAATGCATATAAAAGTAACTGTCTTTAGTAGGATTTGAACCTTAGAACTGTAGACTTCGAAATCAGCTGATTTGCGATGACGAGTTCAGCATTAAGCCAACCCGGTGGGTAGATAAAATGCTTTTTTTGTTTTGCTTTTTTTAACCTCCGGGACCACCGTTGGGTATTGCTTCAGAAGACGAGATGAATGACAATTTTTGTAGCGTGTGAAAATGCCATGCCTGACCAGGATTCAAACCCGGGACCTCCGGATGAAAGGCAGATAAAATGTATCTTTTTTTTACTTAGATAAACTTCAGAGGATATTACTTCATTAGATATTACTTCAGAGGATGAAATGAATGATTTGTAGCGTGTGTGAAAATGCCATGCCTGACCGGGATTAGAACCGGGATCTCCGGATGAAAGGCCGAGGCGCTATCATTCGCGCCACGGAGGCCGGCAGATAAAATGTTTTTTTTTTTTTTTTCTAGTAAAGGCTTTTATATTTTATTTTTTATTTTATGCGGATTTGAATGCTAGATCGAAGATACCGGTGTTCTTTGCAGGTTTGGGTTTCAATTAATCATACATCTCAGGGAAGGTCGACCTGAGGCTGTACAAGATTACATTTCATTTACATTCATACATATCATCCTCATTCATTCTCTGAAGTAATAACTTACGGTAGTTCCGGAGGCTAAACAGAAAAAGGAAAGAAAGTTAGTTGTCATGAATAAATTATTTAAACAAAATAATAATCTTTTTTTTGTAAATCTTAGTAGTACTACAAATTTATATGGTCATTGTAATCAGAAGCATTTGAAACGACAGTAATAGTGATATGCTTAATTTAAAAATTAAAAGTAATTTATAAATGTAAAAGTAAACATTTTGTTAATTTTCGAAGCAACCTTATTTTTAAAGATTTTCAACATACCCGTAGTATAGTTCTGACGAATAACTTTGCACCGCCGCGCGCCGTGTCAAACACCTTCCTACATCTAGTAGAAGCCGAGATGATTAAAAGAAACATTAATGACAAAGGGTCTTGTTATTGAGTATATATAAACGCATAAATAGGCTGATAAGTATATTGAGTGCTAAGGACTTCATATTAAGGACACAGAGTAGTTTTCCTTTAATTACCCTTTGCATTAGTATGAAAGCTCCTGTGATAATCGATGCATTTTGAACTGATAACAATTTTTTTTGGCAGCTTTATTGCCTCCAGATGGTAAACATATTAAGGGGGTTAGTTTCGCCAATAAAATTAATATTTTTAGGTTTAGAAACTTAATCTGACATATCAGTCGGTATCAGATTTGATTTTCATTTGCTTACGATTAGCACAAGTCCTAAATTAAGAGTTGAAAAAAACATGCTTTATTACAATATTCATTACTTAGTTACTTGATCCTTAGATACTAACTCTCTTGTTAAAAATCAGTCCTCTTGTGTTTAACACCCATTGTAAAAGTAATAAATACGAGTTATTAGGTGCACAACGAAAAACGTATGATTAGCTTTTCAAAGATTTCAGTTATGAAATATTAGTATTTTATGAAACGATAAAGTTTATTTTTTGGAAATTGAAGATCGAGTTTACTTCAAAGATTTTTTATTTGCCTTGCCTTTGATTAATTTCAATGTTCTCCAACTCCGTAATCTTCCACTTTCTTACTATTTTTTTTTTTTTTTTACTTTTACAATTTTAAGCATCCTCTTTCTTAGAATTTCTTACCCGTCTAACGTAAAGTTTACTGCCGGATGACATAGATTTTTACCATGGATATAAGATACGCATGTGGCTTCTGACTGTGGTCGCTACTGTTCGCCTTCAATTGCTTTGAATGTCGTCACACCCTGCCATATACTACTGTACATGTATTCATTTACGCCGTTGCAGCTGGATAGTATCATTTAATGTTTGATATGTATGAGTTGTATGTTTAGTCACAATTATATTTTAAAGCAAACAGCCGAACCGATATTCAAAATATTTTTATAAATCAATCTTTTATCACATTTCTTAGCAGAATTTTTAACATTTAAATATTTAATTTTACAAACTTTTGAAAATTATTGTTTTGGCTAATATATAAGAATGACTTTCCCCTTAATAGGAATTTTACTATTTTGTGAATTAAGCTTTTTTTCAAAATAATTCTTTGAAAAATTCTGCTGAAATTTTACGTTTACAAGCGTCAGATAAAATTCTAAGAACGTAATAATAATAGCTAATATTATTAAGAATTTACTTTTTTCAAAAATTACAAATTTAAAAAATGTAAAGTAGTTTTAGGACGACCAGGAACCGCTTTTGAATAATCCATGGTGAGTTCATGTTTTATAAGTTTCCGCAACCACTTTTGTAACAATTCTTTCAGATAGATTTCAGTCATTTTCTTTCAGTTAATTTTAATATTACAAACTAATAATCATTGCGTTAATACAAACCACCAGTATTACTAAATAAAATCCAATATTGTGATTTTTCAATAGTTCTCCGAAAATTACCTAAAGGTGCTAAACATTTACAGTAAATTACAGTAAATTAGTTTTCTCAACAGCGATAATTATATCAAAATCGTGTGAACTATAATTGAGAAAATATTCGAAACAACGCAATGCAGAAGAATCATTGACAAAAACTTATTTAAAATCTAAAGCTAGATAGCCATTTCGATTGTTAAATAATCGTAATTAATGGTTTTGAGAAAAACTAAAGATTAACTAAAATTATAATAACTTATAATAAAAATTATGATTAACCTGAAAAAATTATGATAAAATAATAAATAAAAAAAATAAAATGCTCAGCGAAACACTATAAAAGAGGATTTCTATGTGTTTATACAAAAATAATAATTGTAAACAAACCCGATTGAGAGTGAAAGACTTTAAAACTACTAACTTTTCGCTTTCATTTGGGGTTGTTTTAAGTGGCAATTCCTAGGTTTTGTCAACAGGTTTTACTATCTTTCATCTCATAAACATGAGTAGAAATCCAATTTCTGAACCGTTTCGTAATTATTTTTTAAGTATTATATTATCATCATTGTTTTTTGTTTTATTTTAATTATATAACGATCATTTAACAATCAAAACAACCTTCTATTTGGAGATTTGAAATATTTTTTTTATGAAAGATTTTTAAGCGTTCTCTAGTTAAGAATCGATTTCAACAACCGTTAAGCACAGCTCTTTGTATTATTCTGAATCTAGTTTTGAAATTTTGTTGTCATCATTCAGAAATAGTAGCTTTGCATTTGTCGGAGGCTGGTTCTCAAACAATAGTTTGTAGTGTAATTTTTATTTTAATATTAATTTACGAAAAACTGTAACTCGAATGTTTTATGTTTAACTTTGAATTAAACGCTGTAATCTGTAATTAACTTTTGTTTGGTGAACGGTATTTTTTAAATAAATGTTTTCAGCGAGATGACTACTTATTGACGTAAGACGTTTGAGTTTAGGAATCCCTATGACTATTTCTTTCAAACTGCGCACCGGACTCATCCGAGTTGAATATAAGCAAGTTTATTATAAGTCTAGCGAGAGTAGGCTGTTGCATTGATAAATTGATACTAGTAGTCTAGAAACTGTAAAGTACACAAGATTATTTTTATCTCTTTTAAATTATTTGTTCAGAGCTTTACGAGAGTCAGAATAAACTACTTGGTTTTTTCTCCTATTCGTGAATGAATTGATGTTAAATAAGTAAAATAATACATAAAGTACAAAATAAATGAGTTTAATGAATAAATCTCTAAAGGTTCGTACAGAATATTATTATACGCTCTCGTTACTTTTTGTATCTACTAAGAGGCAACGCGCGCAGGCGATGCGATGTCAGTGGGCGAACTCAGAATACAGCCAGCACCAAAATAGGAGAAGTGACATACGCACGCAACTGTACGCGCATGCGTCCCTCCCTTCACTAAGTGACACTGGGCAAGCAGTTATGGATCGACGAGCGATTTCAAGTGCACGATTAAGAAAGATTATTTTGATTATAATTTAAAACGACTTTTGCATACACATATTCATATAGTAACGTTCTCTTATTGTACTATTGACCAAGCTACTAATAACTTTATTAATTTCTCATTTATGAATTCATTACATAGATTCGATAAGAATAGATTAATGATTCAAAACAGTACCCTACAACGTTAAATAATAATTTTTATTTACTCTATTAAGGTTACAAAATTGAGCAATTATGAACCAAAATAGACTCGATTCTATCGAATTAGATTATTCTAAAATATTGAATGGCCAGCAGTTAAGTAGATATTAAGAATTTTTTTATTGCGGTGTTTATCGTGCTTAAAATTTGCCATAACATTTCTTACAAGTTATGCTTTATTTATTTAACAATAATGCAAAAATACTCAGAATTATATTTAATCTCAATCATAAATACCGAACGTTCCAGGACGTATTCGCCGAACATCAGGAACTGATTAAAGACACCAAATTGAGCAAAAATGTTCATATCCACATAAGTCCTATTTTGTTTTGTTTTCCTTCTGGACGCCATCTTGTGATTTTCAACAAAAAAATTATTTCTCAGGAACGAGTAAACCTACTGTAATTAAATTTGGCAAATCTAAGACTAGTGTCTTGTTCTACAAAATAAAAAATTTTGAAAATGTCACCTTCAAAAATTTCAAAATGGCGGACGTCTAAATCTTCAATATCTTTGTAATTATTTGTTTGATCAAATTTTTATTTTCACAAAATTTATTAATAATTTTATTTTAAATAAAATGACACCTCATTAGTAAAAATCCGTTGACAAACGATCGAGTTATTGCAGACAATTTACCCGGCAGTAGCTTTTGTACCAGAATGCATGGTGATAAGTTTTATTAAATTTAGTAGAATTAAAGTAGGTCTAGTCGTCCCTGAGAAATACTTTGTTTGTTGAAAATCTCAAATTGGCGTCCAGTAAGAAAACAAAGCAAAATAGGACTTCTGTCGATATGAACATTTTTCAATCGGTTCCTGAAGTTCGACGAATTCGTCCCGGAACACTATATAGTTGCCACTGATAAATATTATTGAGTTCTAACCTAATGTTTCCTTAGCAATGCAATATTAAAATATTCTATTACACAACCTTACTGTACATGACTGCTAGTATTTTATTTATCTTTTAATCTTTTTTATATGAGTATTTTTATTGCAAAATAAATAAATGTAAAGAAAGGTATTAAAAAAGATTAAAATAAAATAAGGGGTTTTGGTACTTATTTTTAACATATTATCTATACCTTGTTATCAGTTTTCTTCACTTTCAAAGTTCAAAAAGCAATACTATGAAGTCAGTTGTACTACGTGAATGCTATCAATGAATAAACAATAAGCAAACATAAAATTCAAGATGTGTTGGCTAATAATACTAATCTGTTTATTATTATCGCTATATCTTCTTCGATTTTCATAATCTATATTTAATCGATTACTGTCAAAAATTTCAATCTGAATGCAATGCGACCAAGGATATGATAATTGGCTTATTATTTGTTTTCCCATCAATTTTCCGTATATTTTTGTACATCTCTAATAGCCTAAATGGTTGGCACAGTCTGCACACTGATCACACGTGAACTGATGTGTGATCATCGTCAAACAAACAAATTTGAACCAAATCTGGTTGCACATATTTGCAAACATTTTAATTGTAATCATAAAAAACAAACTGAAGAATCCTAAGCGCTTAACATTCTGCTTGTGTTCAGTCTACTGTATTTATTGTTCTTAAATTAAAAAAAAAAAAAATTACTATTATTTCAGTTAAGCAGTTACAAACACTAACTTTTATGTATTGTCTGTAGTTTAATTATTAGCATACAAAGGAAAAAGACATAGGTTTTTTAATGTTAAATTTAAACATCAACAATACAAAAACTGATTGAGAAAAAAATTGAAAATTTATGTCGGTAGTAATTTCAATCCTAAAATTATAGCACTTTATTTTTAAAGAATAAGAATTTTTTTATAAAGAATTCTTATAGATTAGAATAATGGTACTTATAAATACAATGTTGGGAAGCTACTAAAACAGTTATGAAAGAAACAAAAATACACGTAAAGTACAGTACCAATTCAACAGAGTATCAGTTTCCAGTATCATACAGTTTCTTTCTAGTAGATGTGCTTGTCGACTTCTGTATTCCCAAATTATCCTTTACTGAAAGTAGTAGTTTGAATATCTGATAATTTTCACTAATTTTAAAAGTAATTGAAAAAGTTTATTATAAAGAATTCCATTGATATAATATATAATTTATATATTTTAAGAATTTATGTTTTTTTTTATGAATTGTCAGTTGGATACCTTATTTTTAGTACTACAGCAAATTGAAACTATTCACTGTTTACCATTAGGGAATGGAAAATAATAAACTCGTGTTTATTGCACACACTACAATATTAAAAAAATAGATAACTTACATGAAAAACCAAAAAATAAAACTTTTCAATTTTTTAAAACTCAACTATTTTAAATTTGCATTAAATTAATGTAAAGTTTAGATGGTAATTCATTCAACCATCTAGACTTAATATTAAAAGATAAACTTTTAAAGAATTTTAATATTATATTTTAGTTTAATTAAAAATTTTGATAGTATTAAAATAATAATGAAAATAAAATTAAAAAACTGATAGCGCGATACAGAGTTGAGAAATCTACATCAAAAAAAAAAAAAAATGAATGTAAAAAAATAAAGATAAGAGTCTGCTACTGAAAGTACAATAGGGTTTTCTGAAATTCAGGGAATATCTATTACTGCTTTATTCCCTACAATTTTTCTAAATAGTGTGAAAATATTCTAAATATTAGAATGATGTCAGGCTCGCTTTCTCTATATTTATATAAACTATTCTACAACTCAACATTAAGCAATGATAATGACCAAAAAGTGAAATCTATCTTCTAATCATTCATGTGGATTAATCATCCAGTGTGTAAACATTGTAAACGACTAGACCGGTTTCAAACACGTGCACAATTCACAACATTTTCACACTTTCACAAGCTACAGCTCCAAAACGTTAAGTCGTACAAGAAAATTGTTTAATAAAAGTTGTCTGTTTTTTGAGATTAACAACTTTTCCAAATGCAATACAGACGAAAAACAATTTTTTCCGGTGAAAAAAAACACGTTTTTTACAACTTCAGTGCCACAGAGTATTTCAATTTCAAATTATACGATATAACTTCAAAGATATTAATTGTAGAGGAGAACGTCCTCTACATTTTTTTTTGAAAAACTTTTCTCTAAAATGCATAGATTCAGAGAAAACGCATTTCAAAAACGTTTTGAGTTTTTCAAAAATCTATTGGAGGGAGGATGTTAAAAATCTGGAGTTAAGCTTCCCTCATCACCCCTAACATATGGAAAAAAAATCAATCGGTAGGTAAGGATTTTCAAATAAAAATACAAATTGACTATACTGCTTTTAATGAACTCTGTTAAAAATAAATTTGTTAATTTTTATGGATTTCTATAAAGATTACATTTCTTGTAATAGAAATAATACAAAAAAGTATTATAATTTGATGTTTACTAATTATTAAAATCCTATTTACTCTTTATTTATTTTTAAATTATTTGTTTGTGGTTTATATCGCATTTAAAGCAAATGACTAAATTTAATTAATTAAATTAGATTTAAATTAATCAAATATATATTATACTTTTTTTCTGTTTTTATTTAAATAAAATTACTATTAATGAATGGAATTTATAAAGAAGCTAGTTTTACATACTTCAGATACCCTAGTAACACTGAAAGCGTGATTTAATATCTATTTTTATTACAGTTTTATTATTTATAACAGTTTTTATTATTTCAGACATGATGTTCACTCTTAAAATACTAATATTGACTCAAGAATACTTGAAAATGATATTATTAGTAAAAAAATTACTTCTTTTACGCATTGTTTTGTTAAATATAATTGTTAAGTGCAACAATCATAAAGATTATAAGTGATCTGGCTTAAGTAACTTATTCGATTGAAATAGCAGTAATCAAGGTTACATGCATCCCATGCCAACCTTTAAGAGAAGCAAGGAGTGAAGTGATTTCCTATTTACTTCTTCACTGATCCAAACATACAATGGTATACGGGCATGTCAACCCATTGTAATGCAAACGTTGAGTTTTCTAAGTAAAACCTTTCTTTGTGTACAGTACAGGGCTGGCTGAATAGTGAACATCACTATCAATATCAGAGAAAACAAATCATGACTATTGCTTCTTAATCTAGTTACTTTGTGTATTACAACCATAAGAAAATCTGAGAGTAGTAATCTAAGCAACAATTTAATTTAGCTCTACATTTGGTGAACAATCATACAGTTATACATATATTATCTCAACCTAGTAGGAATATGCCAAACGAACAATCCCTTTGTACAAGTCATATTCATAAAGTAAGGACCGTTTGGTCATTAAAAAAAATTAACTCGTGAGAAAAGGTTTTTACTTTTTACTAAAGAGTTTTAGTTTACTACATATACTTCACATTTCCACATAATCGCCATTCAGTTCTAAGCACTTTTCATAATGCTGCACGTTTCTTTAACCCCGCTGCATAGAAGTTCACCGCCTTGGAATTGAACCATTTGACAACGGCAGTCTTGAGTGCCTCGTAGTTTTCAAACCGTTGTCCACCAAGCCACTTTTTCAAATGCAAGAAGAGGAAGTACTTGCTAGGTACAAAGTTGGGACTATATGGAGGTGATCAAAAAGTTTCCAACAAAAATCTCGACTCTTCTTCTTGGTTAAGGCAGCGGTGTGAGGATGCGTGTTGTTGTGAAGGTGGATTACGCTGGACACAACAGTTTCCTGCATCATCGATTTTGGATCGCACGTCTCAGTTTGGTCAGCGTTTCGCAGTACACATCAGCTGTAACTGTTGATCCATGTTGCATGAAATCAACTAAAATGATGCCCTTTTCATCTCAAAAAATGTAACCAACATTTTTTGACTTGAATACAAAGATTGCTTAAACTTTTTCAGTTTTGGGGAACTTAAATGGCGCCACTACATTGATTGTTGTTTCGATTCTGCGATGGTGTAGGATATCCACGTCTTGTGACCTTTAACAATGTGGGAAAAACAAATCATCTCCATCTTGTTGATAGTGGTCCAAAAACGCTTGTTTACTGCACATTCTTTTTTTTCTTTGTGTTGGTCAGTAAGCATTTTTGGTACCCACCTTCCACACAATTTGTGATATTTCAGCTTTTCTGTGACAATCATGTAGATAGAGGTGCATCCAACATGTGAAAATTCGTCATCCTGAGCACTAATCGTGAATTGTCAATCACATTGCAATTTTTGGTTCACTTGTTCAATGATTTTGTCGGTCTGAATATTGGGCCTGCCACTCCACTCTTTGCCATGCACATTTGTACAGCCATTTTTAAAGTACCAACATCATTGTCCAACCTTTCCTTCACTCATTACTGTAGGTCCATACACTAGGCACAACTCCCAATGGATTTCAGCAGCTGAAGATCCTTTTGTACACAAAAATGTAATCACAGTGTGCACTTCACAACTGGTGGGAGAAACGATTGTCACAGACAGACATTGTGATCTGCATTCACCAACAAGCAAACGACTACCGAATCAAAATAACTGCAGTGGCTTCGTAAATAACCAACTGATGGCCGTGCATGCGTGAAACTGTATTCAGACCTGCTTATATTTAAGTATGAACTGGTGGTCCTTACTTCATAAATGTGCTTCGTAATTACAACTTTAATTTTCATACCAGTAAAATCTAAAGTAATAATGATATATAATCCACTTTATCTGTTTTACATAGAAGTACTATAATTACAGATTAATGTGAGTAATTGCAGATTTCTGTGATTCTCCCCATTAATAAATATGTTTTAAAATTTGGAAAAGATAACTGTAGTTTAAACAAATGAATAAAGCTGCAAACTGTAATTTTTAGCTTGAACCATGAATCAAGATCAATTCAGCATTATTTTAAATTCAATAAGCGAAATACACGTGTATACTTTCCCATTAATGAGTTAAACAATGTTATTAATACAGTTGTATTAGGTTAACAACTTTAAAATTTTCCATGCTAAGTCTGTAAAATGTGATATGATGAATGATTTTGGTTATTAAAAATATCCCAATTAAGGAATAAATGGAACAATGCCAAGATGTCAATGCTTGGAAAGTAAAATGAAGAGGAGGCAGAATTAAAACAAAAAATGGAACATAATGCAGAACAGTTTAGGTGTAATAAAAAAGCAGTAGGAAGAAGTAAAATTAATTAATCAATCTGAGGCTGCTGACTCATAGATTCTAGGATCATTTCATAGTATACTGATATTTAAGTAATTTTATTTTTAAATATTCACTTTTAATCTTGATCATAGTTGTCTTAAAATTAAAAAAAAAAACAGTTACTTTTTACGAGTAACACACAAAAAAGAACTGACAACACAACTTAATAAATGATATGTTAAAATTAAGGTAAATAATGATTTTTGAAGGTAACTAAGTAAACAAATTTCTCAGGCAAAAATTAATAGACTATCATGATCAAATTTATCGAGTGGCAACAAACAGGTGTTGCGTAGCAATAAAATAAATATTTAATAGAATTTACTTTCAAATTATAAATCTAAAGCATTAATGACACTTGGATTTTCTTTCTTTTTTTTAAGTAGGATGAAAAAAGCATAAAGAATTAAACTTATGTTGTTTCTCCCATGAGCAGAAATTGTAACTGACAAAGGTATTGCTCTTGAAGGGAGGATAGGAAGCAAGTTTGCAAATTATAGAGGCTGCTGTTACAGCTTGCCATCCACTAATAAAACCGCAATGAATTATCAATTCAAGTTGGAATGTGGAACCTATAAAATGAATACTGAATACTCTGGCATCCTTCATCAGCAGCACATTCATGTGTGTGCAGTGGTGATTGGTTTTATCTCAAGTGCGATTGCTTCACAGCTCGCTGCATGGAATTCGAAATGTTATTGCTTGTTGCAATAAACTAATGCTTTTCAGTTTCTCTTCTCCCAGCATTATGTCCGGTTCTGTTAATCTTGGGCCACCCAGTATTATGAAAATGAAGGATGTACAATCCGGGTGATTTGATTGAGGAAACAGAGTATTATGGGTCTGGCCAATCCCCAAACGTTTTTAATATCTTTATTGACACTGATAAAAAATACTCTAGAATGAAGGAAAAAAGTAAGAAAATAAACAGTGCACAACATTTAGGAATGAAGTTCAGAATATTCTTAATAGTTTAGCTAGAAATCAGTGAGAGAGAATATTATGAATGGTAGGAAAACAAATATAATGTAAGCAAGAGAAAATAAGGAAGAACTGAAAGCAATGAAGGTACTTTACATTTGTAGAAAATTGTGAAATTGAAAAAAAATATTACAGCAATTCATAGAAAGAAAGTTATTATGTGGTACAATGTTGGTCTTGTGAAAGTGTAATATTTTGGAGTGTACTTCTAGGTGGATGTTAAACTTGGACTCCAAAGAAAATATTAAAAGAAAGGTTGGAGGCACTTAAAATATGAGCCTGAAAGACATCAGAGAAAATTAAATGGAGATCATGAATAATAAAGTAATAAGAAGAATGAATGAACAGTACAAACAGAATTAAAACAATTTAAAATAGGAAAGCTAATTGGTTGGACATATGAGTGAAGGGTTGTTGAAATCAGTAGAAGGTAAAAAAAGAGGCAGTAATGGAAAATAGTAAAAACTGTATGTAATCTAAAAGGAAACAGGTGCCATCATAAATTCAACATGTCTTTTTCTTATGGTCAGTACAATAGTGTAATGTTCTAACATCTTATTTTTTCAGTATATCTCTGAAAGACATTAATATGTTATATAACTGATACATGAATAAAAAAGTATGCACATCATTTTCTATATTTAATGAAAAATGTGTAATAATTTTGTGTTACACTTAAACCACTCAAAACAATGCATGTAATATCAATGATGATATGCTGTAAACAATATTTCATTAAGTCATTTTTTATTTCCACAAAACTGTAAAATTTACAGGGTAAACATGAAAGCGTGACAAAAAGTAAACTCCACAACTATACATTACTGACTGTTCAAATTAAATTTACCTTTGTTAAAACCTGAATTTCTTAGCTGCGATGCATTGCTACATCTTCTTTTTAGACATGCTCACATTCTGATTGTGAACAGAATCTCTGTAAAATCCAATTAACTGTCACAAACTGTCTTTTGAAATCAGTGCTGCAATGGATTTATTAGGTTGAAAAATTGCTTATCTGTTGATAGAAAGTAAAATTGTTTATTTTTTTAATGCCAAATGAAAATATAACTGCAAGTGTCCTAATTTCATTTTTTTTATGTCAAGCAATCAAAATGCACAATAAAAAAATGTCAAATATCACTAAAGATAAATGTCATAAATTTCAATATACAAAACAAATCAACCTGTCAGCATGATCAGTAGACTCCCTTAAATGAAAAAAATTGTGTTATCAGTATGCATAAAAGTTTAAAATTTAATCATATTGAAGGACAAAACCTTTCAATACATAACTTTTACAAGTATCAAAAATTGCAATATGAATAGTTTTTACATCAGAAATCTAAATGACAGAAATCTCCGTAGTAAATGTATGTTAATTTACAATCAATAAAACTTTCATTCATGAAAAAGTTCACAGAAATTGGACATAAAAATATTTTTACTTTCCTGTAAACATAGCTAAATAGCTACAAAAATTAAAAATAAATCAAAATCTAGATTTTATAAAGGGAAAGTATGGTGATCATGTCAAAAATGGGGTATCATGTTTTTGCAAACCTTTACGTTTTAGGGCCCACATGTTCATCTAGAACAAAACCATATGTCTTTGCACTACTTTCGCCTTATATCACAGGATTGAACAAACTGAATTTCTTTCACATTTGGCTTAGATAATACTACTATATATAGGGCATTGATCATATAATTTTTTTTTCAAAATTTTTTAAGGAGTGGAGGAATATCACAAAAAATCCAAAACTTAAATATGTTTTTGTTCTACCTTCCTTAGGTTAAGATATTTTTCAAAATTTTTTTGAAGTTTATACTTAATATATAGAGCTATCAGAAATGTCCACACAATTTTGTTAAATTATAAAACCTCCACTAAAGGGAGTGAAAGATTCAGGGAAAAAACTTTACTTAAGCAAATTTGTTAAGCTTAACTATATATATTTTTAAAAAGAATTTTCTTAAAATATCATTCCTTACATCTAAAAAATATATATTTTATTTTTTTGGCTCTTTTTTTAATTTTTATTATCTGTAGCCGGGAAAGTCATACAATACTTTGCCAGCTTTTTTAAAATCAAGAAAACTTCTGAAAAATCACCTTTCAATGCAAAATTATAAATGAAGTGTTAAATATATTATACATTAAAAAAAAATACATATTAACATAAAATTTAAATAAGTAAGAATAGAACATTTTTTGTAACACTTCGGGTTTACTGTAAAAAGTGTACAGTGATCTACTTATCAGTAGATGAACAATTCTTTTGTTTTAATCAAGTAATAAATACATACTGTGTATGTTACGAGGGAAGTAATAAAATAAAACAGCGGAGGAGGAGCAATGCACTGAATTACTTTGACTGTAAAGCAAAGCAAGGAAGATCGGAAATGCTGCCAAGTTTCCGCTGTATTGAAATAGAACACATTACATTAAAATGTTTCAAAATTAAAGATATTGAAATGAATCTTTCAAAGAACAAGTAGTAGTATTTGATTATTATTAACTTTAACCTGTGCCTTTTTTTATTCTAAGGAGTTAATACTTATTTTAAATAGTATTACTTTCTTAAATTGTAGAATTAAATAAATAAAGTAGTTTCTGTATCAAACAATTTAATAGCCGAGTATCATTTTATTAACTATTGTTATCATTATAAAAATATCTCTAACACTAACATTAAAGTCAGGAGCTAGTAGGATTTCATAAACAACTTTAACAGAATTTTTGAAAAATATTGAGAAGTATGCACTGAAAATTTTATATAAAATTTTCTTTTATCATGATTTCTGAAGAGGTTCACATGAACATTTTATTTTTTCATAATGAATACTAAGATTAATTATGTAGTATACTTCAGATCTAAGCAAGTAGCATTTACATTAAAAGACTGACAAAAAAACTGTTATAAATTAAAATTACAAAAGATGAAAAAAGGTGCACATTTTTATTTATTTTTTAGTTATAGAGTTTCCATGAACTGACATGAAAGTTAATATAATTTAAATAAAATTCCAACGGTTTTATGCTGTATCTAGGGTAAACATTGAAAAGATTAAATGAGGTCAATATTGACATACAAACATATTTAAACTCAAGTACTGTACAATACATAAATGGACTGAAAACAAGCAAACTGAGACAAGTCAAGGCTATCAACAAACATTACAGCTGCATCATCAAACATCTGTAGAATAATTAATATGTACATAAAAAAAAGAATCGTGCATACTAGTAATTTTTTTGTGACAAACTGAGTAGTAAAAGTGAGATAAGGTTTATTTAAAAAAATAATAACGATCAAGTTTAGCACTAGGAATTTATTTTTACAAATGATCACTTTATAATTTATTATAAAATACAATGTATAACATTAACAATATGTACAAGTATTATGTATATAATATATTTATTAATGAATTATTTACCTAAGATATTTAAAAATAGAATTCAATATGTATAATACAACTATAAATAAAAATTATAACACATGTTCAATAAAAGCCCATACACCAGAATTATGCAAAAAATAAATAACAGTTTACCCAAGTTTAGGAGATTAAAAAAAATTAATTGAAAAAAGAAATAAAATAAGTTAGGATGGTACAATTAAATTAGTAATGTCATATTTATCAGAATCTAATTTTTTTAATATGCACAAACTCATTTATCAAAATTGTGATATTCTGGTTTACTAAAAAAAAATCGGATACTAAACCAAAATTCACAAATTTAGTGAAAGGTTAGCATTAAAGGTGTATTTACTGGATTTAAATCCATACACTATTGGTGTCATTTCATTACTGATAGTGAACAGACACCACTATCATAAGAATGACAACTGCAACTGGACAATACAAACTACCAGGCTTAACTGGGCTTAAACCTGCATTAAGGTAGTATAAATATTTAAACCAAAAAAATCTGCATTTGGCACTAAATTTCCACATTTTGAGTTTTTATGACTAAGAGACAGCAAAACAGTTGGATAAGAAGCATATGTTAAAATCTTATGAAAAATTTTATTTCTTGTTTTACTTTAACAAACCATAAATAAATGCAGATAAAAATTAATAATTTTTTATTCAGATATAAATAATAAAAAAGACATTAAATTTTCACACTGCAAAGGATTCAAACATTTTTTGTATTAATTATTCTTTGATTGTAATAATAATAATAATAATAAAATAGAAAGTTGTATTATTACATTTAAATCTGTTTAGTATTTAATTTATAGTAATAACAGTAAATGAATTTTCAATTCTATGCAATCAAAATTATAACAGGAACCATCAAATCAGATAAATGAGTGTTTATAGAGTGCAAGTTACATGATTAAATAATCATATCTGTTAACTGTCTGTCAACAATCTGATTCTTTGTAAAATTAATTACAAGAAGAGAAAGTGTATTTCCTAAAATGTACTAAGTACATGAATACATAGTGTAATAACCTAAAGCTCCTCAGTTATAGAAATTATGTCTGAAATAATTTGAAGGGTTTAAATTAGAAATAATCTTATTAAATTAAAATGATGTTTAAGTAAATGGAATTATGATTCATAAAGACTGACCTAACTGGAACATAAGAAAGAATTTAAAGCATTGACAGTATATAAGAAATATATTAAATAAAAATTTAATTACATTTAAGTGGGATAATATAAACATTAAAATTCAGTCTTACTATTAGGCATTATGAAATGGATACTCTTTAAAGAAAATTTATACAAAACTGTTAGAAGGCATATACATAACACAAAGAAATCTACTTTATTATTTATTTTAAAGAATAAAAAACATATAATCTTTTGATATAAACAAATATATTTAATTACAATAAAGAAATAATAACATATCTTAATAATTGTAACATTTTATTAAGCTAAATAAATTATTCTTTATAAAAAAGCAATAAATATTTGTTAAATGAGCAATGTTGATAAAAGTCTTAGAAGCACAATAAATTGTGTTCTCAAATAATCAAGCTTAAACTCAAATCAACCAAAAAACCACACAAAATAAAAAAAATTATAATTTATATTTTTCACATTAATTACATCACAACAGATTATTAATATGATTATATAGCTGACTTATAACATGTACATTACAGATCAAAAAGAAATAATAAATACAATTAATCATGCGATATAAAATGTCCATTAATATACAGAAAGGTATAACAAATCAATAATATCAGAAATTAACTAAAAATAATTAACTATTTAGCTTCTGGATATTTAACACAATTAAAGAGGAGTCTTGCGATTTAACAGAATAAGACATTATATAATATGAAAATAGGCTATAATGAGACCGGATATTTTGTACTAGTTCAGCTGAGTGTGCAAGAGCAACAATGGAAATTAGAGCACTACTTAAAAAAAGTATAAGATATAAAGAAAAAATTAACATAGAAAGGTTTTTTAATGTCAAGACACATTTAAACTTCAACTACTTGTATTGATAGGCAATACTATACAATAGTAACATCTATTCACACAGAGAAAACATCAGTGGGGAAAAACAGATTCACAGTGAATACTTCATTATCCCTACCACTTCACATACAGTTATTACCGATAATTTGTTAACAGCACAAAATAAAAATAACTTAAAATTTACATTATTAAGCGTTGCATTGTTATTTTATTATACTGTTAAATGTAATTATTATCTTCATAAAATATTTCTTAGACACAAACATAGATATTTAATTTTATGCATTATTCATTTATTAATTTTATCTGTACTGATATAACATTAAATATTACACACTACTTGTAACGTTATACTTATAGCAATAGAAATTTTATACCAGTCTGATGAACAATTTATTTTTTATTTATTTTATTTTTTTTAACAAATGCTGGATGAAGTATGATATGTGAATGAATAAGATGACAATGACAATATGATGATGATGATGGTGAAAATTGATGGTGTGACAGTAACAAAAATTTTATTACATCATAAACTTTCATTACTACGGTAATGTGTCGTATAAGATGTCTTTTGTGCTAGATGACAATGACTCGGGGAATTTGATATCAAATGATGCTAATAGATCTCCTTTGCGACTTGGTTCCTTAGGGAATGGTAAGCCATGTCCTTGAATACGTTTTACTGTAGTCGGTTTTACTATTTCATTGGTCAAATCCAGAGTTAATTTAGATCCAGTAAGTGTAGGTACCTCTAGCACTGTACCACACAGAGCCTGGAAAAAGAGAAAAAAAAGATTAGCAAAATTTATCTAATAAACAGAATTTTGTCTTCCTTGGTTATATATATTACTTTTTACCATTAACACTGACATTAAAAACTCAATTAATAAAACTTTATTACTTCCCAGTTTAATGTTTTATGAAACTATTAAAAATGCACAATTTTTTTGATTAAAAGACCCCTTATGAATTTAGGAATTGGCATAAACAGCTTCTTTCCATACACAACACTTCTTAGTACAAAAAAAACCTTATACACGACTCAATAACTATACAAGTATATTGAAGGCAAAGTAGAAAATAGATTTCCTCAGCTTGATCAGATAAATAAACAATTTCTTTATTAATAAGACTTTGATAATTAACTTTTGAAAAAAACAACTAAAGGGCATTTGGGTGTGTGTCTGTGCTGTGTGCGACCCCCCCCCCCCTTAGCTGAGAACGTGCTTACATAATCAAAAATACTGCCCGTCAAAAAATTAACAAGATTTTTCTTAATGTTTATAAACAAACAAGTAATAATAATTATAAAATAAATTAATAAATTTTACTACTGTAATTCATTCATTAAATATCATAGCAGATCTTACAACACAACTATTTTTGATACAAATAAATCTGTACTGAAAATACTATCGATTACCCATTTAGAATCATATATATGATTTATTTTTGGCCTTGTAGTTACAATTAAACATACATGTGGGCAAAACACGTGGGTCAAATCAAATGGTAAACAATAATGGTCAAAATTAGAAGAATTTTGAATCCTATATATCCTCCTTAGCGATTTATTGATTTTGAAGCCAACTTCTCTTATGTTATTGTGTCAAGGAAGGTTAGTGTTGTATTATGATATTTATTTTGTAAATTGAATATAATATATAAATAACAAATAAATTAATTTAATTTATATTTAAGCTTCCAACTCTCCTAAGTTGAGTGAATTTGCATATGGATATTATGGATCTTGATGAAAATTTTGAGAGTATGCAATGTTTAAAAGATGCCTAAATCGATCTAAACCAAATTTAATTGGGAAGATTTGCCGATATTTTTTAGTTTTTCCTTGATCAATTTTCATCATTCAAACGAAAAAAAAAAAAACATTTTACAAAAGACGTAATCAATTTTGGAAACCTAATAATCCAATTCAGAGATGCTGACTGCCAAGTCTAGCTGTGGATGTGTGCCTATGGCACGCTCCCTCCAGCTAGTATTGCTTATATAGCTGACTTATGACATGTACGTTACAGAACAGAAAGAAATAATAAATACAATTAATCATGGGATAATAAAATGCCCATTAATATACATAAAGGTATAACAAATCAATATCAGAAATTAAATAAAAATAATTAAGTACGTAGCTTCTGGATGTTTAACACAAAGAGAAGTCTTGCAATTTATCAGAATAAGATGTTATACAAAATGAAAATAGATTTCTTGAATGGAGTTGAGATATTTTAAAATTTTTTGTTTGTCAACTATTTTATATTAAATTTTTGTTGCATTTTATTGTCACTCTTTATACGCTCTTTAAATCACTCTTTATACGTATGGATCAATCATCCACATAGGCAACATGTTTGTTATACATATTATGACAACAAAGGATGTAATAATATAATGGAAATGAATGTACATAATTTCTATTTCAAATTATTTTTACCAAGTGGGGCGATGCATTATATTATTTCTATATGATATTAGTGGTTCCTTGTTGGTCTGCAGCGTTATTTTTAAAGTAATGTAATACATTTCAAAAAATTGGCTAAAAATTTATTTCACTTATAAAAATTCTCAACCTCCTAACTCCCATGTTTTATTCTTTTATCGCAGTTAAAATAAAATGCTTGCTTAAAACCTGTTTCCAGTCTGTCCAGACATTCTACTGGATGGGCTAATTTTTTCTATTCTGTTTGGAATGGCCTGCAAATATGTGATCAAGCATCATCAGACCTTTAAGTGATTTTTCTGTGAGTAATAACCTTGGAATGCTCCTCAATTAAATAATAAATGAGGATTTTTTGAGGAATTTTCAGACTCAAGTTTGGGGTCTGATGATGCTTCTCTATGACATATTTCTGGGTCACTTCGAACAGAATAAAAGAAAAAAATCAGCTCGATCCATCCAGTAGAACCACATGGACTGGAAATAGGTTTTCAACCCAATTTTTTTAATATACTAGATATTTTTCAACAGACCATCAATCAGTAACATTTTTGGGCAGATTTGCTCATGATTTTTATATTTACAATTTATGTTAACATTCCCAATGATGTGTGATAAATATTTTGTTTTATGTATATTTTATGATGAAATATAGTTTTTGTTAGTATTCATTAAAAGTAAATTCATTCTTTTTTTGTTGGTTTAGAATTTTCATTTCATTATTTAAAGGTTTTATTAAAAAAAAAAGAAGGAAATAGATAACTACAGACATTATACATACATATTTTACTTTAATGTTCAATAAAGGCGTTAAGATAAGGAGGTTAGCATGGTAAATTTAGAAAGATACTAAAGGAAGTTAAAATAAAATGCTTAGCAATTAACATTAATATTTATTACAGAATAAGTGAATGTAGGCAAATGATAAATCAAGCAATTCAACAGTAAACATATAAAAAATGCTTTATGGATAAGAGTTTTAGTGCTTATAATAATGTTTATTTTTAATAATATATCATTTAATGAAACTGATACAAGAGAAAATGGGAAAAATCATAAAATAAATGATACATAGTAAATTTAAAGTTATTTTCTCTTATATGCAAATTTAAATTCTTTAGTAAGTTGGAAATTTTAGCTATATAGTTGGCAGGTATCAGCTAATATAATTAGTGTTCATCAAATGTTTTTGAACGTGTATTGAGGATAATAATATAAAAATAATGATACTGCTGCTATTCATCATGAATTTTGTGTAAAATTTTCAAATATCCACTATCAAAAAACATCTGTGAAAACTTAACACTTGAGCAAACAAACAATTTGCTGTGGAGACATTTGTAAGGGCCCTCAAACATTAACTAGGCAGACTTCCATTAGTCTGTTAAGTTTAAGAAGCATAGCAAGTAAAAAAGTAACTGAAATTCCCAGCAAAGATTTCTTCTTGAAGTTGATTCTGATGTAAGTGTGGAATTTTAGGAAGAATTTATTGTGAAGTAAATTCTCATTTCTCAAGCTCAGAAATTATTGTCTGAAGAAGTATGATTCAAATATGAATGGCCTAGTAGTAAGCCATCATAATTGTGTATTGTTTGATGAAAATCTTGCATAATTATGGAGGAGTTCAAGTATGTGGGGCTCACGTTTGATGTGGGATCACAAAAAAAGAAAAACTGTGACCTTAAGATTAATAACGATTAACGACTGAATAGCTACTGTGTTCATGTGATTTGATGCTTTGCAATTTTTTGTTCTTGTGAATCATCAGACATGGTACTATCTTCAAATCCAAAGGATTGAACTGACTTAAGCTGTGAATTGATAACTATGTTGATTTTATAAATCATGATGCAACTTTAATGAAGGAAAAACCCTGAAGTGGAATCATGAATTTTTACAATATCCATCATTGGGTACAAAATAATTCTCATGTCATTATGCAGTCATGGTTACAGGGTCATTTCCAGTATTGCTTCAATCATTGCAGATTTATTAATTGATCCACGTTTTCCTGTCAGCACAACTGAATGGGGCAATTACTACACCTTACTTGGACCTTAATTACTACACATTACTTTCTACCTTGTTTGGATGAAACTATGGCAAATAAACATAATATGTGGTTCATGCATGATGGTATACCACCTTGCTTCAGTATCAATATCCATCAGTACTTGGATTATTACTTCCTTGAGAGGTGGGTTGGTTATACAGGACCAATTAGTTTGGTCAACAAAATCACTTATCTAAACCCAATAGATATTTAACCTTTGGGAACACCTAGTGTATATTTACGGCACGTAAGTGCTCAGTGTTGCAGAAAATTGAAGGTTTTTCTTACAAAGATATACCAGGAATCTACACTCTGGTACAGCTATACCAGAAATTTTTGAAAGGGTGAGAAATAAATAATTAAAATATAAAACCCACTTACCAATAATCTTTGAATGCATCCTAGCACTTTCAGAAATGAATTCCATCTTCAAGAACTTAAATATAATGGTGGAGACATTCATTATGAAAGGACGTAAAGTCGACGCAATTTTAACACACGACAACCACATTTATACAATTTACATAACAATTCTACTCATGATGACAAAGTTTTAGTAAAAAAATTAAGTTCCTGAAGATGGAATTTGATTCCGAAAGTGCTAGGATACATTAAAAATTGTTGGTAAGTGAACGTTTTATATTTTAATTATTTATTGTATAATCATACCAATGGGCCATGTTTGATAAAATTATTATAGTGAGACAAATGTTAAACTGTTAGCTACTACAGTGTACTACTGCCAATATGGGCCATTTCATTAAACAATCTACATTCAAATCATTGTATAGGGCGTTTTCATGTAAAATTACGAAAACTATATTAATTACATTAAAAAACTACCATTTTGTAATGTAAATAATGTTTCACAAGTTAGTCTATTTACATTAAGTTTAATTAGCAATTATTTATCACTGAAAGTGAAGAAAATTCAAGCTTGTTCAGATTAATTTAATTAAGAGGTGATGAAATCCGGTCATCAATTTCCTACAAAAACTGGATTAATTGTAAACTGATATTCAAAAGCAAGTATCATTTTGTTTACAATAAAAGGTTTGACATACACATATTTTAGTAAAAGTAAAATAAATATATTAAAGATTGACTTGTGCAATTTTTAATTTCTGAATAAGTTTATACCAAAATTTTTTTATTTATTGGAGAAAGTTTAAAATATTTATAACATTATTAACAGATAGGCTTGCTTTCATAAGAACTGCGAACTGGGTAACAAAATTAGTAAAGACTGATTGGTATAAAAACCAAACACTGTCCATGGCCTAGAAATTGATTAAATGGTATAACAAGGGAGATATGGAATACAAAGAGATTCTTGGCAAAAAAAATTTTTTTTTGTTTTTCTGGACAAAAAAGGCTTAGGCGTTATCATTACCCAAAAATTATGTATTTTTTTTTAAAACTAAATGTTAACAGTTCACAATTAAAATACATCTTAAAATGAAAAACCTGTAATGTATGCTATAATCGAAATAAAAACACAGTTACATCATGCCATATATCCGGAATGGAATGCAAAGTTGGCAGGAGTCTATTACTCCCTACTTAATCGCAGAGCCTGGACAGAGTCCCTTGCTGCTGGATCTTTCTAATCGGGCTTGTTTTTTTTTAAAAAGGTTATTTTTAATCTCGGATCTAATTTTTCAATTTTTGTATATTCTTATTATAGTGAATTTAAGACGGATTTAATTGCATTCCAATCCGTTGTTGAACCAGCGTTATCGAACCCATTTTATGGGCCGACCGCGGAAGGCTAGGCTTATAAAGCCTGTCCTCCCGACGTAATTCCCCTACCATATATCCGATTAAGACAATAAAATTACAACCTGCTTTACAGCAAATGGCATTAATAGCTTAAACACAACAATTAAAATTTTTGAACATAAATGGCCCTAAGAAATCGTAAAAACGTAAGATAACTTCAATTCATTATCCCCTAAAATTGGTCATATGTTAGCCCCTAGGTTAAACTTGCGATGTAATGCCACAATCCAAAAGGATGCAGTGCATTGTTGGCAGTCGCAGCAAGCAAAAAGGGGTGCATCTGTCTGCACCATCAGATATACATGAGTGAGCCTACTGCGTCCTGTTTGTAAATGGCAGATAATAACCTCCTCTTAACAGTTATTTCTACATGAGGAACTCCACGGTGATATAGTATTCTTAATTGGGTGAAATTTATTGTTCATGGTAGCATCCCATTCACTTTGCCAGTCATCATGAACTACCCTCTTCAGGAAACAGAAAAGATCGTTAGATGCAACACAACTGGTAAAAGTAGGCTGTGAACAAGCCTCTTTTACAGTACTAATTGCGCGCTTGTTGCCTGAAATTTCTATATGACTGAGGATCCAGCAGAAGCTCACTACTGTTACATCTCATCATTTGCAAAATGGCAGACTGAATTCCACATACAACAGAGTGTCTGGAGTATGTCACTAATCGCCTGTAAGGTTCTCATGGAATCCAAGCAAACAAGTACATGCCGAAATGTTGGGCTAATTATACCTTATTAATAGCAAAAAGCTCTGCAACAAAAATGCTGGGGAAGCCAAACATGTATTGTTTACTGTCAACCACAAAAGCACACCCAACAAAATTACCATTTTTAGAGCCATCTGTACAAATTGTAGCATCCAGAATCAAGCTATTTATAAAATTTTTTCTGCAGAAAAACCAGATTTGTGTTCTTTTTATTATACCGACATAGATCAAAGCAGTAATTAATGAAAGAAGGCCACCAAATTGGGTAATAACTTGGAGTAACAGTAAGTACTGGAGGCAATTGTATATCTAGAGCTAAGAAAAGGCACTCTGAGCTGTGGTGCCTAGCGGAGCAATAGATTTCAGCAGTTCCTGGTATCAATTTAACATGCTGGCTGGAGAATACCGCATCAAAGGTTGGATGAGTTGGTTGTGCTGTAATCTAAGCCACATAGGAGCATATAATCTGCTTCCGCCTACTTCAAAGAGATGGCTCACCACTGTTCACCAGCAGATTTACCACAGGGCTTGAACAAAACATGCCTGTGGCAGGACAGATGAACAAATGATGGACTGCATCAAGCATCTTCAGTGGGCTGGTCCATGGTGATGAATAAGCTACCCAGCCATAGTCTTAGTGGAAACAGAGCAGAGCTCGGTTAAAGCATCTTGACAAAAATGAAGATAGGTACAAGACGTGACTCAAATTTGTCAATGTAAAGAACAAAGGAGCAGTTCAAACAGCAAATGTACATTTGTTCAGTTAACAAGCAAAAAAAATTAAATGCACAATTAAAAGAAAAAACTGTGTAATGTTGTATAATGTTATGGAACTGCAAAGAAATTTCTCAGACAAAATTCATAGAACCTGAAACTTTTTTTTTTTGAGGCCAAAAAACGCTTTTATTTTATTATTGCCCAGAATAAATTGGTTTTATATAAAAAAAATAAAAGAAACTAAAACTAGTCTAAAAATTAAAACAAAAAAAAACTTAATTAATATCACAGCTTTTTTTTTGTCTTCAGTCATTTGACTGGTTTGATGCAGCTCTCCAAGATTCTCTATCTAGTGCTAGTCGTTTCATTTAAGTATACCCTCTACATCCTACATCCCTAACAATTTGTTTTACATATACCAAACGTGGCCTGCCTACACAATATTTTCCTTCTACCTCTCCTTCCAATATTAAAGCGACTATCCCAGGATGACTTAGTATGTGGCCTATAAGTCTGTCTCTTCTTTTAACTATATTTTTCCAAATGCTTCTTTCTTCATCTATTTGCCGCAATACCTCTTCATTTGTCACTTTATCCACCCATCTGATTTTTAAAATTTTCCTATAGCACCACATTTCAAAAGCTTCTAATCTTTTCTTTTCAGATACTCCGATCGTCCAAGTTTCACTTCCATATAGAGCGACACTCCAAACATATACTTTCAAAAATCTTTTCCTGAGATTTAAATTAATTTTTTATGTAAACAAATTATATTTCTTACTGAAGGCTCGTTTCGCTTGTGCTATTCGGCATTTTATATCGCTCCTGCTTTGTCCATCTTTAGTAATTCTACTTCCTAAATAACAAAACTCTTCTAACTCCATAATCTTTTCTCCTCCTATTTTCACATTCAGTGGTCAATCTTTGTTATTTCTACTACATTTCATTACATTTTTTTGTTCTTGTTTATTTTCATGCGATAGTTCTTGCGTAGGACTTCATCTATGCCGTTCATTGTTTCTTCTAAATCCTTTTTACTCTCGGGTAGAATTACTATATCATCAGCAAATCGTAGCATCTTTATCTTTTCACCTTGTACTGTTACTCCGAATCTAAATTGTACTTTAACATCATTAATTGCTAGTTCCATGTAAAGATTAAAAAGTAACGGAGATAGGGAACATCGTTGCCGGACTCCCTTTCTTATTACGGCTTCTTTCTTATGTTCTTCAATTATTACTGTTGCTGTTTGGTTCCTGTACATGTTAACAATTGTTCTTCTATCTCTGTATTTGAACCTAATTTTTTTTAAATGCTGAACATTTTATTCCAGTCTACGTTATCGAATGCCTTTTCTAGGTCTATAAACGCCAAGTATGTTGGTTTGTTTTTCTTTAATCTTCCTTCTACTATTAATCTGAGCCCTAAAATTGCTTCCCTTCTCCCTATACTTTTCCTGAAACCAAATTGGTCTTCTCCTAACACTTCTTCCACTCTCCTCTCAATTCTTCTGTATAGAATTCTAGTTAAGATTTTTGATGCATGGCTAGTTAAACTAATTGTTCTGTATTCTTCATATTTATCTGCCCCTGCTTTCTTTGGTATCATGACTATAACACTTTTTTTGAAGTCTGATGGAAATTCCCCCTTTTCATAAATATTACACACCAGTTTGTATAATCTATCAATCGCTTCCTCACCTGCACTACGAAGTAATTCTACAGGTATTCAGTCTATTCCAGGAGCCTGTCTGCCATTTAAATCTTTTAATGCTCTCTTAAATTCAGATCTCAGTATTGTTTCTCCCATTTCATCCTCCTCAACTTCCTCTTCTTCCTCTATAACACCATTTTCTAATTCATTTCCTCCATATAACTCTTCAATATATTCCACCCATCCATCGACTTTACCTTTCGTATTATATATTGGTGTACCATCTTTGTTTAATACATTATTAGATTTTAATTTATGTACCCCAAAATTTTCCTTAACTTTCCTGTATGCTCTGTCTATTTTACCAATGTTCATTTCTCTTTCCACTTCTGAACACTTTTCTTTAATCCACTCTTCTTTAGCCAGTTTGCACTTCCTGTTTATAGCATTTCTTAATTGTCGATAGTTCCTTTTACTTTCTTCATCACTAGCATTCTTATATTTTCTACGTTCATCCATCAGCTGCAATATATCGTCTGAAACCCAAGGTTTTCAACCAGTTCTCTTTATTCCGCCTAAGTTTGCTTCCGCTGATTTAAGAATTTCCTTTTTAACATTCTTCCATTCTTCTTCTACATTTTCTACCTTATCTTTTTACTCAGACCTCTTGCGATGTCCTCCTCAAAAATCTTCTTTACCTCCTCTTCATCAAGCTTCTCTAAATTCCACCGATTCATCTGACACCTTTTCTTCAGGTTTTTAAATCCCAATTTACATTTCATTATCACCAAATTATGGTCGCTATCAATGTCTGCTCCAAGGTAAGTTTTGCAGTCAACGAATTGATTCCTAAATCTTTGCTTAACCATGATATAATCTATCTGATACCTTGCAGTATCGCCTGGCTTTTTCCAAGTGTATATTCTTCTATTATGATTTTTAAATTGGGAGTTGGCAATTACTAAATTATACTTCGTGCAAAACTCTATAAGTCGGTCCCCTCTTTCATTCCTTTTGCCCAGCCCGTATTCACCCACTATATTTCCTTCCTTGCCTTTTCCAATGCTTGCATTCCAATCTCCAACTATTATTAAATTTTCATCTCCTTTTACATGTTTAATTGCTTCATCAATCTCTTCGTATACACACTCTACCTCATCATCATCATGGGCGCTTGTAGACATATAGATGTTAACAATCGTTGTAGGTTTAGGTTTTCATTTTATCCTTATTACAATGATTCTATCGCTATGCGTCTTGAAATACTCCACTCTCCTCCCTATCTTCTTGTTCATCACGAAACCTACTCCCTGCCCATTATTTGACGCTGAGTTAATTACTCTAAAATCACCTGACCAAAAGTCGCCTTCCTCTCCCCACCGGACCTCACTAATTCCTACTATATCCACATTTACCCTATCCATTTCGCCTTTTTAAATTTTCTACCCTACCAATCTTTTTTAAGCTTCTAACATTCCACGCTCTGACTCGTAGAATGTTATTTTTTACTTTTCTGGTGACCCCTTCCTTAGTAGTCCCCACCCGGAGATCCGAACAGGGTACTATTTTACCTCCGGAATATTTTACCAAGAAGGCGCCTCCATTATTGCTATGTAAAAATGCAGAGAGCCACATTTTCTTGGAAAAAAGACAGCTGTAGTTTTCCATTGCTTTCAGCTGCGCAGTACTCAGAGGACTGAGTGATGTTGATATGGCCGTTTATGTCACTGACTCACGCCCCTAACAACTACTGAAAGAGCTGCTGCCCTCTTCAGGAATCATTCCTTAGTCTGGCTCTCAACAGATACCTCTCAGATATGGTTGCACCTTCGTTCCAGCTGCTCTGTATCCCTGAGCACTCAAGCCCCCTCACCAACGGCAAGGTCTCATGATTCATAGAGGAGGAGACAGCTAAAATCTAAAATATAACTAATAATAAATAAAATTTAACAAAGTCCAAGAGGGGTGTAAAGGTTCCCTTCTCGAATATAGAATGAAAAGCTAACACAGAACCATAAAAATTAAAACAAAATGAAACACCTTAAATAAACTCTTCCAGTAGAAAACATATATGCAACAATATCAAATTTTTCGTATAAAACAAACATGAAGCAAGAATAGAAACATCCAGTCTAAAACTTCATTATCATTGTCCAAGATTTGACAGATAGAACCTAGAACTACAATATTGTTGTTACATGTTTAGAGCAAAATGCTGAATAAGATTTAGGTATTTTCTAACATCAACAGTTCAGGTGGAAGATATTTTATCATTTCCCCTTCAGTGTGGATTAGAAATTGAATAACTGTCATGTTTTTACAAGGTGAAAGGGTTGATTACTCTACGATTTGGAAAGCACATGGATGCATTGATAGCTGGATGATATTTTTTGATAAAGGTCTGAAAGAGGTTGGTGCAAGATTGAAAGTCTTAAATTCATCTTTCTTATTTTTTCTTTCTAAGAAGTACATTTTAGAATAATTGAAGTATATTTTGGGAAAAAATATGGACAGAAAAGAAATACTCTTGCACAAATAAAAAAAACCACTTCACAAGTCATGATTTTACAGTAGCATTCAGTACCATGTGATATATATTAGCACAGATGATTTATCTTGCCGATGGTAACTCAGTTTTCAGTTAGGTAAACGGTTCCAAACCAGTGCATATGGTTAGATTTGTGAGGTAGATTTCTGTTTCAAAATTAGTTTGTTTTGGTAGTGTGAGTTCAGAGATCCTCATTTATAAAAAAAATCATTCTATTCATAAACGTTTTTGAAAAGTATCTGCCAAAATTCAAAGCTATCTTTTAATACTTGTAGCTAATACATTAAACAAATTAAGTTTGCAAAATGTTGACTTTAACTAAGTATTTTTATCTCATTCTCATAAAATATCATGATATTATTAATATAATGCATTACAACATTTCTAAATAAAAATATTCTTCATAAAAGGTTTATTTTGAAATTTCAAATATTTTGTTCCATAAATTTAACACATTTGATTTTTCATTAAGAATAATCTATTTTTAGGAAATTTAAAATGTAAAATGAAATTAGACATAAATGAAAATAAACTATATTGTTGACTATTTTCCATATTGTTTTTTTTCTTCATCGTAATAAACATTTATATTACGTACTACTGTTTCGGTCATTCAAGAACACCACTCACTTTCAAACAAAATTACAACAGTAAAAGTAATTTCTTAAATTCTATTTTCATTCAGTATAATCTAACCTAATTTTCTTGTTTAAAAAAAATCAAACATAAGAAAAGAAGATAGCGTTTCTGTATTAATGTTCAAAAATGATAATGTAAGTAAATATTAAAATGTTACATATTACAATGATTTTAAAACACGTTTATTTATAGTTAACAAATAAAAGATACAGGAGATAAGAAAGAACAATGAAATTGTAAAAGCACTGCAAAGGATTTCTGTACCAAACTGGCCCATCCATTCATCTATATTTTGTCATAATTTAATGGTTAAATTATCAAATTTTATTTTTTAATCTAACATTTATTTCAAAAGCTCAAACCTACACAGATAATCACATTGTATTTATAATTTTGTTAAATTCTTCTGCCAACTTATTTGAACCAGTACTTTGGAGTTTCAAGAATGAATAAATCTAATTTAATAAATGGTGTATTAAATATGATTTCATTATTAATTTGTTACCTGCAGTTATAGCACAATTAGCTCTAATGTATTTTCACAATCGCAATCAATGAAGCATGAAATGATTTTGTTCTTCATTGGATGGAAAAAATACTTGCATATACAACATTTATTTGTTTTACAGAACTATCCTGTTTTTGTTATTTTTACAATGCAAAATAAAAATTTAAGAATAACTTTCATAACATATTAATACTAGTCTGAACTGAAAATCTACATTAGCATTAAAAACTTTTCTTTGGTTTAAAATGAAAATTATATATCCTTTCAAAGAAAAGATGTAAACTGGCATTCAATAGAGGGTTAATTGTTTGCAATAAAGTTCAGTCAATATAAATGCACCAATTATTGTCTGACAACACTTTATTTAATTAGGCTCCAATTAAAAAATAATCACAGCAATACCATTTCCATTCTTAATAAACAGAGAAATTCCAGCAGCATTTAACAGCAGAAACAAAAATATTATAGACAGTGTACTTAAAGACTGTTGGTTAGTTTATTAGTTATAAATGTATGGTTGAAAAAAAAAGAATTGGCAAAAAATGTAAAAGAATAAGCCAAATAACAGTTCTCTAACTTGCCAAGTTTTTTTTTACATCTAAAACACTACAGAATCTGACAAATTAAAATTGGAATGTATAACTTAAAAGCTGTAAAACTCAAACAATAACAAATTTTACATCCTTTTAATTAAAATCAGCTTGACTCTCAATTAACACTTCAAATGAGATACTCTAAGTAGTAAGAATGTTTATGAACCAAAAATTAACAGGAAAAAATGTTTAAGCTTTATCAATTTGATTTGTTCTCAAAATGTAAAATTCACATTTACATTTACCAATTTCATTTTGATAAAATGCCAGATTAATTTAATTAAATTCTTGTTAATTATACATGAATTACAGTAACTATTATTTTTTACCATTGGACAATAGAAACTAATGTATATTTTACACATGAAAATTGTTTATGGTCAATAATAACAAGTTTTTTTAAAAAAAATTTGGTCGACTGTATTTAAAGATTATCCTTATTCATACGGAACTGTGAAAGCCTTTTCCTGTTAAAAAGCTTCATTTCAAAGTGACAGTTAAATGTTTTTCTTTAAATGATTTTTTATTGTATATTGAAAAAAATCTGAATAAAGAACACAATAAACAGATACTAACTACAATCCAGTTTACAACCTTAGTTTGGGTTTGTCATCAGCATCTTTGTTGATCAACAATTCTACACAACAGTGTAACCTAGCATCATAAATAATTGAAGGTGATTTAGTTTTAATTTGATTTGAATTACTGTTATCAAAGTAATTTGCTATCAATAGGACTGTTTTAAAATTGTAGTCTGTGAATTCTAAAATCAACTGGACTCACAGCAAATTGAGAAAAATAACCTAAATTAAGAATTACAGTTGAATATATTATTTTCAGAAAAGAAAATTATCTTAAAAGTATAGGAAATGCTGAATCAAAAGTAATTTAACTCTAATTGGTGGAAACAATGAGCTGATGTGATCTGTGTAATACCATGAAAGAATTAGAACTTGGTTTACAAAATACCTGAAACTTCATTAACACAGAGGTTGTTGCACTGTTATTACAATATTAATTTAAGAAAAAATATAAATAAAAAAAAAATTAATAAATTAATCAATAAAGATAGACATACCTGTTTTAATGAAATTTTTGCTGTATAACGAATGTCACTTCCTTCACGTCTGAAATGTGGATGAGATTTATCCCTAATTATAAAAACAATATCTGCTGGAATTTTGTTTCTTCCCTGGTCACCTTCTTTCTGAAAAGTAATCTTTGTTCCTGCTTTCCAACCAGGTTTAACATTGATAGTTAATACTTTATCTTCTTTTCTGGTTGAACCGTCAGGTTGTAGAACTTTTCTGGATATTTTCATTTTCTTTGTACATCCACGAAGTATATCTTCAAGAGATACGTACAAGTCATGTTCTATTGGTGAATCTTGCATTTTATCTTTACCTCTGTTGGGTGAATTACCATGTATATTAAATGACTGTGACCTAAATGCTCCACCTGGACCCCTTCCTAATCCCATGTTCATACTACCCATGCCAAGAGGCCCAAAAGGATCTTGATCCATGTCCATATCTTCATCATGAGTGGCAAATAATCCTCCATTTCTACCAGGGCCACCATCAAAGCCAAAGAATGCATTAAATGGACTTGAAGTACCAAAGAATTGAGCAAATGTGGCCCGTGGATCCCCATGGAATGTGTATGTGAAATTGCCACCGGTTGGACCACCACCTCCTCCTTGGGAGCCCATATTACCCTTCAGACCTTCTTCACCAAACTGGTCATAAATATCACGTTTCTTCTTATCACTTAACACTTCATAAGCTTCAGCTACTTCTTTGAATTTTTCCTCAGCTCCAGGAGCCTTATTCTTATCAGGATGGTATTTAAGGGCCAACTTTCGGTATGCTTTCTTGATATCATCATCAGAAGCTCCTTTAGAGATACCAAGAATTTTGTAGTAATCTTTCCCCATAACAACTGAAACACAGAATTGATTTAATTTTATTAGCTTAACAACCATTAAAGTAGCATAAAAATAACATCGAAAAAATATACTGTCTAAGATGGAAAACAAAAAAATAATACATTCAAAGAAATTGCACAAAAATAAGAAGATACTGTCAGTCATCATACTGACTTTTATTAATTAATTCTCTGATGACTTTTTCGTATTAGATTAAAAAATAATTCAGCAATATTTATAGGATGTGATGCTAACAAGCCACAAAGTTAAAAATGGTTTTATTAGGTATTTAAACAAGGACTGCAGCCATTTTTAAGTAAGTATTCTAAACGTGAAAAATTTTGGTGTTCAAATTTCAACTAGTTTCAGTGTGACATTTGTATGTACGTATGTACATATGTATGTATCTCACATAACTCAAAAATGATTAGTCATAGGATGCTGAAATTTTGGATTTAGGAGAGTTGTAACATCTAGTTGTGCACCTCCACTTTTGATAGCAATCGACTACATCAAAAGTGTTCAAAAAAGCCTAAACATCTGAATTTTGGACTTTTTCTTAACAGCAGTAATAAGTCCTCATTGAGAGCCTTTTCAACAATACATCATAAGTAAAACTTATTTTCTTTGGTTCCAGAGTTATATCCAAATAAATTTTAATTAATGAAATATTTGGATCTTACAAGGGTATCTTACAAGGATCTTACAAGACATCAGTTCGAATCAGACTTCATCTCCTTTTTATAATTTAAATATATTGATTTATTAATAATTATTAACTTCCGATTGTAAAAAAATGTTTACAACAAATAATTCAATAAGAGTACTAAAAAAAAATATTCTACCCAGTTCAGTTATTATTATGGGTATTCTACCCATTCAGTTACTGAAATAAAATTTTATGTACTTTCATTTCAAAAAATGTATATATGTGTACAAGCAAGTCACGTGGTATTCATATCAGATTTTTTTTTTACTACGGGTACAGAAAATACTGAACTAATTAATTAATAATTTATTTATAGAAATTATTTATTTTTAATTTTTTTACATGAAATATATATAGTTATTGAAAAAAGGGAGTAGAATAAATTGGGAAATTTAAACCACTCATCCGATGATATTTCATGCTAGTGGTAATGTAATATCGCTTAACAAACATGTTAGCAATGCTAATAAAATTAGTTTGTAAGCATTACATTTTAATGAAAATAATCGAATAACTTCTAATATTGTGGGCAAGTAAGATAAAATGAAAATAATACGAATTAGCAGGAAAATTTTAAATCAGATATCTACTTGAGGCAAAAAAAAACTAAAAAATACCAGCAGCAGATGTAGATGACAAAGTACACTAAATTAAATATTTATAAATACTGCATACATAAAAAATAATGTTTACTTATCTAAATCATTAATGCAGTTTATATCTGTGAAATAATATTAATTAGTATCATAAAATAATCTGTAATCATAAATTTCAATTGAAAATACCACTACACATAAATTAATTCAAAAAACATCTTAAGGAGAACAATACATTTTTTCAACCCGTTTATACTATGATGTAGTTGCAAATGAAATTGATGCATTAATAAAACCAATGTTTAATTTACTTATCACTAATAATAAAATTATCAGCTAATTTAATCATGATCAACCAGAATGATTGATTAACAATAATTTCCAATTAACATCGTGCTGTTTAAGCAATATCGAGCAATAGTTACTTTACTTAGAAAACAATAAATAAGTTATTGCAAAAATAAAGCAGAAATGGTTTCAATTATCAGGTAAAATTATGAAGCGCTATCTGTGTTGTCAAAAGATCAACATGAAATTGCAATAGGTTTTTACATGAACAAGATACAACAAACACAAGTGCTCTATTACTCTCAATTAACTGACAAATACTGCTTTTTCTTGACAGAAATGCAAAAAAGATGAACCTATAAACAATTTATACAGGCCCTCAAAAACTAAGTTTGAAAGTGCCCTTAATAATACTAAAGTTCTCCTCAAAAAATGTATTAATGTACTGTCAACAGAACATTGCAAAATCTGCCATCACTTTCTGCATTAAATGTGACAGCATCATTCACATGAGTAAATACACAAATGCAATCACAGGATGAGACAATAACTACAGTATTAACTATGTTAACTACAAATTATTAATTACACAATTAATTTACCATGTGATCACAAAGTTATTGGTTATATTTTAAAATCTTTACTGGTTTATTCCATTACAGATTTAATAAAATCAACTTGTGTAAAGATCTTTATGCACTATATTGTTTAAAATGAGGAAAATCAATAACTAACATGATCACCGGTCGGAATAAACAGTAACTAAACTCAACTGATCAATAATACAACGGGCAAAGCAATGGAAATTCATTCATGGGATAATTTACATTAAAATATTTTTAAGACAATAACAACAAAAAAAAGACCAATTATTTATACAAATAAATGTTACATAATTTGTTAATATACTCAAGCTCAAAACAAAGTTTATTTTATAATATTTTATGTAGTTATAACAGTGAAGAAAGAAGTAATTAATTTGAACATTTAGTCTAGTGTTTGATGGTTTCATGTTTGGAATTCTTTTGGACAAAACAGATTGAGTGAAATTTGGACAGTAATTCGGGAGTAGCTCAAGAAACAAAAGTTATATAGTGTCGATGTGTGCTTTTACTTTGGAGTGGATGACACCTCTTCTGCGGAGTGGAAATTATTACATTCAAAATAACTGCAGAAATCGATGGAGGAATAAATTCTAAGCAAAAAATGTTCTATAAAAATTTTTTTGAGTCAATACTTTTTCAGTTATTTGTGATTGAAAATGTTGATTTTTCATCCAACATTGAACGATTTTTTATGAATACCTCAAAAACCGTACGTTTTATCAAAAAAAAAAAAAAATTATTATTAGCAGAAATGAAGCTTATAAAATAAGAAAGAGATATTTTTCTGTAGATGCAATACGAACCGAGTTATGCCTCATTGAAGGTAACTTTTTGTTCATTGAAAACTGAAGTCGAACCTTTCAACATTCAATAACAGAAAATTTTTAGAGGAAAACTTTAGAATATTTTTCAAAGTATTTAAAAAACCCTTAAAAATTAGCTTTAGTAAAAGTCATTAGTATGAGAACTAACAAAGTTATGATGAAAATAAAATGCTTGTCTTGCTTTTTCAGAAAAATTCAGCAATGAAACAAATGACTTTTCTGCAAGAATTGGAATTGGACGTGGATTTAAATCTTAAGGGCTGAAACCCTTAATAAATTAATAATATTACAAATAGTAAAGAGATTTTAATTCGTTATAAATGCCCATTAAAAAATGTAAAACTGCTGAAAACTAATTCTTTTTGAATTTCATCATAAGGGGTAGTTTCTAAGGGTTGAAATATAGTAAAAATCATAAGTAAATTATACTTCAGACATAAAAGAATGTTTATTCTACATATTTAAACATGATTTCAATCTATGAAACGTTTAAATGTATGGTTTTTGAATTTTTTTAACAAGCGGTAGTTTTCAGTCCTAAAAAACAAAAAGCGCACATCATGAACATATAACTTTTGAAGCAGAGGGACCAGGGTGCAGCTTTACCTCCTTTGTGATTTTTGTTAACAGTCTGATTTTCAAATGGGCAGAAGTATTTGTTCACATATACATTATTTAAATAAAGTAACAGTTTAAAAACAAAATAAATCTTTGAAAAAAAAATAAATAAAACCCTTCACGAAATTTATTCTAAATGTAAAAAAACAATCTTTTTGATTTATTTAAATTTCAATATTTAGAAATGATAAATTATATCAAATTTGCAACCCTCTGATTTGATGGCGACTTAATCATTATTTACATTTTAGGGAAGCATGTTTTGTTGATTTTCTAAAGTTGTTATAGCAGTTATAAAATACTAAATTTGACATAGGGAAAAGACTGTAAATCCAATGTAATATACTAAAATTAAAAATTTAATTTATAAAAACCATAAATACCAAAAAAACTGAATGACGGTTTATTAAAAAGAAAATAAAACAAAATTGTAGGATATTGCTATTTGTAGAACAGAATCCAAGAAAATCCTAGAAAGCCAACAAAATAACAATAAAAAATAAGGATTTAATTACATAAACTAATGGTATTCATCAGACCATGAAAATCCTTTGCATACACTGAATTCAACGATAGGCTGAATGAGAAATAGTAAATAAAAAATGCCAGACCTTTACTAGGAACTGAATTTTTTCCTGAGTGCACAATAAAGCGTCATTATCAGCAATCGGATACAATATTATCATTGTAAGCAAGTAAAATTAACTTAAAAATTTAATTGATTTAAAACCCTTATTGTTAAAAGCAAAATAAAACCACAATAAAAACAATATTACAAATCTAATACAACAAAACAGTTATCTTGCATACACCAAACAGAAAAAATCCATGTAACACATTATAAATAAATTAACAAATAATATTATAATCCACCTTACCAGCAAGTTGATATGTTCTCTAGATCTTTCGGCTTACTTGGAAGCTATCATCAGGAGTTAAAATTAATGATTGAAGTCAAAAATTTTAAAACAGTTATAACTGTGCAGTCCGGTATAACTAGTAGGATTGGTTAAACTTTTGACTTTAATCATTAATTTTAACTCCTGATGATGGCGTCCACGTGAGCTGAAAGATCTAGAGAACATATCAACATGCTGGTAAGGTGAATTATATTTTTTGTTAATTTATTTATTTAACATATCAGCGGTACCATGTTTGAGAAATTTAAACACAATATAAAAATAATAATCATCAAATATTTGAGTACAGATGCATGGCCATAAGAAATAGTGACATTGGATAACATAATTGTATTGTTTCCTAAAATATTTCTGATGTTAGCACCACATTTAAATTTCTGACGCAATGCCACATACACACAGTCACACACATATGTGATGTACTGTCAGTTGGCAGTCGCAGTAAACACAAACAGGTATATCGGTCCGAGTCATGAGATGTCCATAAGTGAGTCTAGTACCAGGGATTGAACCTAACAGTATGCCTACTTTTACATAAACACAAATTATTAAAAAAATGGATTTTTGTGATAACTTTAATCAGCAGGTAAATGCCATTGGTATGTGGCTTAACAGACAAATGAAAACGGCAATTTTTAATAATTTTATTTGTCAAATAATAAAAAAATGGCTAGCAACATTGATTTTATGTAATTATTGCAAATAAATAAGTACATAATAATTTTACTTAAAGTTTTCATAAATACTTTATTACAGCTCCTTCCTCCTTCATAAAAAAATTAATTAATTAAATAAACAAAAAATCTAATAGAACCTGATTTAAAATTATTTATGTGAAGTATATAATTAGATACTTTTAAAATTGAGTATTGAACAACTTTACAAAGTTTAGTAATTTGAAACTAGTTATTTAATTTAATTTTAAAAAAATGCTTAAGATTTTATTTAGGTAATAAATTTAACAATCAGGTAGCTGCGACAAGATTAGAACTAGAAAGACAAACTCCAATATAGAACGAATGAAATAAAGACATATTCAACTATACTTCTTTTCCAAAATAATTAGAAAATGGCCATAAAACAACTGAGAGCAAAGTAACTATATATAAGAAGAAAAGATAATGGGTGTAAGAATTGTTGATCGTATAATTCTTTTAAATGAAATTGAAAATTGGCTAACATTTAGCTTAAATGCTATGAAATCATTAACGGGAAGTTTTTTTAAATAATTAGGCGTAAAACAAGGAGAATGTATTATGTTAAGTTAAATGGTGTATTAAATATTGGCCATTGCAACATCTACTGAGATCTCACTGTAATGCTAAAATTGCCAGAATAATCTGATGAACTCATTTATTCATGGATTAGATTTTTTACATAGCTGAATGGTGGATTGATGACCTTTTATTTTTTTTATGGTGAAATTTATTCAATAACCAATTCACTTAACAAAAATATCAGTATTAATAAATGCATGTTATCAATATGTTCTTTATTTACATCCATAACCTAAGATTTTTATACAGTGTTCCATTAAACCATTGCTTTCTTAATTCCTTATATTTTATTTAATTGATTAATTTTTACAGTTTTATTACTCTATAAGTTAATAATTTAATTTATGTTTCTGTTCGTTTGATTTTGAGAACACTGTCACAGTTTTCATTAAACAACACAGCTCATCAATAGTAGCCATACTTTACAAATGTACAATAGTATATTGCTGAATCTTCATTAATATAAAATTAAAACATAACTGTTTCTGACAACTGCTGAGGGGTTTTTTAATTTAAGAGAAATCTTTATTTATAGTTACTGGCATCCATGAAAACCATTATAAATGTAATAAATATATTTATTAATATATTTATATATTTAAATATAATATTAGATTATTACTGAATAATGAAAATGTCTCGCTTGTATCATGTTCTTTTCATTAATAAAATGGGTGAATTTTTCATAAAAATTAAGAACTGAATGATCATTAAAGAATTTATTTTATGCTGACATTAAGTACTAGACATTTTTACTAATCTAAATTTTAAAATTCCTAACTAACAAAAGGTTGAGACAGGTGAAAATTATATACTGCACTAATAAATTTTGTAACCCGGTAGTAAAAAGTACTCACTACAGATGATGGAAGAAAGATACTGGAACATAGTTAGCACAAGGAAATTCAGCCTTTGCGCAAAAATGAACTTCCTAGTATCAAACGAAGATTAGAAATCAAAAAGACATTTAATGTTTGTATAAACTGTGGAATGTATGAAATAATGGAAACAAAGCTATGATAAAATGAAAACAAGAAAGGTGAAAGTGGCTCTTATAATGTGATCTAGCAAGAGCACTGAAAATCAGGTTGATAGTTTGAAATTAACAGATAAAAATTTAAGTAAAAAGAAGAAGTCTACAGGAAATTCTTATAAGAATTAGAGTGAGAGGTCACATATTAATGCACCAGTGTGCATTAATCTCTTGAATTACTGGAAAGAAGTGTAGAAGATAAAACATTCAGGAATAAATTTTTGTTTTTTGTTCAGCCAATTGATTGGATATGAAGGATTTTTCTATTCATTTCTATTTTATACCAATTTCTAAAGAGTCAGTATTTCTATACATTCTATTATAACTAATTATCGGTTTCATTCAGTTTGACTATAGTTATAGGATATTTGATTTAAACCTGTTGATATTAAGAGATTAGCATGAAAATGTGTTAAGAGCAATTCAATCAAACCAGCTAAGTAAATGATATTACATATTATCTACAGTAATAACAATTGCAACTACCTTGAACTTGACCAATTTACATAATTTTACTTAATGAGCAGTAGCTGCAAACCCAACATTCCTTGAAACTATGAAGGTGGTAAGAGTGAAAAAAATATGATAGAAAGAAATGCTCAAGAGCTAATACATTTTGCAAAACGTTTTCATTTACAAAGGAAACATAAAATTTATGTAGTTGCAGGTCAACTCAAATCTGATGCAATGGTTCACATCTGTCTCTAAAAATAAACCACCATGGTAAAAAATGTGAAAGATCATACAATGATGTGTTTCTTGATTAATAGTTCTTGACAAACCAAATTTTTTCTATATGAAATCAAAGATTTTTATCTCCATGCCATAGTGAAACGTTCCCAATGCTATTCAACTTCAATTATCTGTACGAGCTTTCTTACAAAATATGGCTTTGGACAGTGACATTTGTGCTGACTTTACATAGTAATTATTAGGATGCTAATCGATAGGATGTTTACAGTAATAAGAGGTTCTAATCCACAACTTATAGGTACAAATTATTACTTGTAGATATTGAAAAATTTCAATGCAAAACATTAAAAATAAAAGAGGAAAGTAAAATATTTTATTTAAACAGTAGTTTTAACGGAATGAGACACAAACAATTTGGGTAATGACACAAACATTTTGTGAATGGCCAATGTCCAGTGAAACAAAATTATTCAAATTTTTTTTTTGTTCCTTTTGCACCAAATACCTCTATCAATAAAATGGGGTAAAAAATCACACTTCTCTTAAGAAGAAATAAATTTTTTAAACTAAGTATTTCTATATTTCATGTTGCAATCAGGAAAATCTGAGATTTACAATAGCTTAATTTTTAATTTAATAAACAATGATGAAAATTTACTAAAGGTTAAAATTTTATGCTTACCCTTTAAGTTTTCTAAAAAACTAAACTGCAAGAAACTGGTATTTGGTTCGATAAGAAACTGTTATGGGGTGCATAAAAAAAGTTGGATTTAAAGTTTATTATTCAATAAAATTCTTACTTACTTGATAGGGCTGTATAATTTGGTTATGAATGATAATACTATAAAGTAATATTATCACTCCTGAGCAATGTTAAATCAACTATCACTTTCCAATTCACGTTTCAACAACTATTTGAAATCTGAAAAATTTCAAATTGAAATGTTTCAATCTGAAATTCAACTTTAAAGACAATATAATACAGTTTTAAACTACATTTGATTACTAAACCGGCATAGAACAACTGGCAAATGCTACTGTAAAACAAAACCAATAATAAACAATAAATAAATCTATTTTTAGAACTAAATTTTACAAGAAAAACTGATACAAGGTAACAAACAATATGGACTGTGGCAATAATTCAAGAGTTAAACTAAAAATATAAGGGTTTATTATGGTATAACGATGGGCTGGGCAGTTACTGAAATAAAAATATTTCAGATATCTGTGGTTTATGGTATGTTCTATTTTAAAATCTATAAACAGACTTTTAAAATTCTATAGAATTATAAATTACTTGAATGTTAAAAAGATGTGGTCACTAACTCGTACAAAGTTTCAATTACATAAACGAAACACGTTAATAATCCACAACTCTTAAATTACTCAAAATAAACGATGCACCCAGACGAAAAAGAAAATCTTTAATCTCCTTTTCTATCTGCCTGATGGAATGAACGTATTCATGAAGTAAAATATTAATTGATTACAAAAAATGTAACATTAATCTATGTTCTAACTATTTAAATATGTGGAACAAATAAATTAGTAAATGTATTTAAAATTGCAATTTTCGACATCTTAGACGTGTATTAAACTCTACGTATGTAATAAATAATCCACTTCTAAATATAGGAAGTGTCCAAATGCACGGCTATGGAATTGAAAACTTCTGTGTGGGTATCTTAACTTAAAATAAGACAGAGTTAATAAGATACTTACGATGTTTTTTAGTTGAGTAGAATAAAACGGCAAAAAATATTATATTCCTTCTTAAAAAAAAAATCCAACACTTCAAAATAAAATAACACAACACAAATAATCACTATTACACTCGCGTAAAAATTCTTTGACAACAGTCACAGAAATCAAGCAATAACCAATGGAAACTCGATGTTCAAGGTTTACCGTGTAAGCACGTTCTGGAACATTCTGCAAAGATCTAGATGTGGGAGACAGCCTGAACTAAAACACACACACACACACATATATATATATATATATATATATAATTAATAAATTTATTTTGTTAAAGTATTACAAAAAATTTACTGAATTTTAAATTAAAGTTTTTATTTTTGAATTAACATTACAAAAAAAGAACTATCCATTAAATCTATTTTATATTGATCAGAATGATAAAATTAGCTATCACTATACTTTCAAATCAATTTCAACATTATAATTACATTTTTTTTTAAATATGCATTTTCTTTGGTAATGCTATTTTATCGCAGATATTGCAAAGTTTTAGGATTATATGACAGCACACTCTACTGGCTTAGAGATATATCATATAGATTAAACACCAAGATTTTTCTTTTCGGCATAATATACAGCCGTTTGGTTGACTGGCTATTTGCCTACCAAGTAAGTAAAAAACTAAGTGTAAATAAGTAAAAATTTAGTTAGTAAAATATTAACTAACTCCTTTAGAGACCTCGTGACTCCAAAACTATAAGTTAATTTTTGTTTTCATCCCGAATAAATGATGTGAAATTTAACAAATTTTGGGTACGTCTGCTTCGGGAGGGACGCTATCCCCGTAAATATTTTTTGACTAGTAGAATATATGAAGCGAAAAATTTCTAGTTTTCACTCTCTATGCCATGCTATACCATCGAATTACCAAAACATGGATGTTTTGGTACAGAACCAATCAACAAAGTACATGTCTGGTAGATTCTGCAAAAAGGGTGGGTCTCCATAAGGACGGTTTAGGACCCTGCAGGGTTTTAGTTTCTTATTTATATAAAAGTTGAGTAGGATCATAATACAAAACAAACAAATCAGTCCAAAAAGTTTAATATATATGTGATAAGAAAAAATTACAATAGTAATATGAAATGAACATGTAAGTAGTTATGTAAAAATAATTAACATTTCAAAATGGAAAAAAGATAACAAATAATTATGGTTATAATTCTTCATCGCTACTGACCACTGTGAAGCAGTTGCATCCAAAGTAATCATTGTAGTTGACCTTGTGAGACTACCACTTTGATGTTTAATATTTTGTTTGCAGGTATAATTTATATATAACTTTTTTCTTGTATATATCCTCAGCCTCTAGTTGTCGTTTGACAGATCAGACTGAGCTCCAGTGGGAGCCTATTTCACCAAAAACCTTTGAGTTAGTGGGTGAACTGAAAAAATTATATACCATCATAATTTTTTCTTATTTGGGTGACCAAATTAAATTAAAATTACATTTTGTAATAAAATTATTTTGCAATTTAGTTTTAGAAGGTAACTAACTATCAGAAAGATTATTATTACCTGAAAAACAAAAGAGCAGAAACTCATTGAATCAAAAGTCTAATTTTGTTTGACCTATCAAATAGACAATAAGTACTGGAAGTACTTATAAGCACCTTGTAAATTATACATAATTATTGAAATAAAAATATAAATTAATATATTTCACTAATTAATATATTGTTTTTTTTTATAAATTGGTCATAAGTTTGTTTATAAACATATAACCAATTTATAAATTGGTTATTTATTAATTGGTTCAACTCCATGCACAGGTGCATGGAGTTGAACAAATCTACATTAAGATCAAGACTGGTTTTAATAAACAAACCAATCAGGTTAGGAGGAGCTACAATTCCTTATAGACCAATTTGTGTTACAAATAATTTTTGTAAGTTATTAGGAAGGATATTAGAGGTGAGATTGTGTACTGGAAAAAGGGGTGGTATTAGCCAGTGGCAATTCGGATTTCAATCAGGGAAATCAGCGACGGTTGCTGTGAAGGAGCTGATGAAATTGGTTAATAACACAGCAAAGGGTATGTGGCACACGTGCCGAATTCCTGTAGTCATAATAGTGGATGTATACAATACTTTTAATTTCCTGAGGTGGAAGCAATATTTGAAGTGTGTGAAGAAGATCAATATACTGCCATATCTCAGACAAATGATACAGAAATACTTACAAGAAAGATTTTTGGTATACCAAGTAGGCAGTAGTGAGATTGAATTCAAAGTCTTAAGTGGGGTGCCTCAGGGCTCAGTTTTTGGACCCATTTTATGGAATCTTATTTTTTATGGGATTTTGTGTTTAGAATACCCAAAAGGAGTGCAAGCAATAGCTTTTATTGATGACCTTGCGCTAGTGGTCACTGCAAAAAAGGAGGAAGACATAGTGACAGGGGATATGGCTAGACCACAGAAGGTCCTTTACTTTTCATGTACAGGAGGTTCATACTAAATTTGAACAAGAGTTACAAAGTGTAAATAGAATACTAAGAAAACTAATGGACCGCGGGCTTCAGTTAGGAAACCGTACTCACATGTGATGAATTCTATATTGTTATAAAGTGTGACTATGTGGCACAGGGCTCTGAGAAGTGACAGGAATTGGAGGTACTTAGAGGGAGTACAACGAAAAATAGTGTTATGAATAACATGTGCCTATTTGTCTGTGTCAACTGAAGCATTGTTTGTAATTACTGGGGTGTTAGCTATACAGCAGATGGCTTAAGCTGGGGTAAAATTTGATGAAGGGATGAATAAGGAAGACACGCAACATAAGTAAATAGAAGAGTGGTAGACAAGTGGGTCACCTCACGAAAAGGTGAATGGACCCAGTATTTAATAGGTGAGATCGAGCCATGGATTGGGAGGGGATTTGGTGAGCTGAATTATTGGCACACCCAATTCTTGACTGGCCACAGCTCATTTCGAGCCTATCTGCTCAGAAGACCCAAGGTAGATAATCTGGAGTACCAATATTGTGGTCAATGGATCACAGCTGAACATGTCTTTTTCCAATGCGTTAGATGGGAAAGAGAAAGTAGAAGATGTATGGTGATTACTGGTCATATAGACATAGGCAATGTTATTGGAGTAATGCTAACAGACAGTGATAAATTCTCTGCAGTTTCTAGCTTTGTATACAGAGTGCTACATAGGAAGGTGCAGGATGCAAGGGGGTGAAAGACAGCCTCTCGTGGAGCTGCCATTTATCTATGTTTACACAGGTGGATGGTGGTGTTGAAGCAAGGGGGGACTCTGGTAACCCCTGAGCAAGCGACAAGTAGTACCAGTATCCCAACTGAGGTGTCCAATGATATACAAGTATGTGAGTATCAATTTTAAGGTGAGTATATTTGCAGTTCTAGATCATAATGCAGTTGTCAGAAGTGTAATTAATAGTCTGAGTGGGGGGGGGGACAGCCCTCAATGGAGCCATTGTCTGTCCGTGTTTGTGCAGGTGGGGGACAGTGGTGAGGCTGTGGGACTCCTAGGCCTCCCTGCTTTGGCACCCCCAGGGTTGTGCTATACTTAATCGCAAAACGGGTGGAGAGGAACGGTGAAATAGGAGTTTTAGTTGATAGGGTGCGGGTACACATAGTCTCTTAATAACATCAGCTGAACCCGTGAGAGTCCAGCACTCCTCCACTAGTGGGGGATACCTAAACGGTATTTCTCCGCAACACCAATAACGAATAAAAATGTACATTATGAAAAGTAACTACAATGAAGTATCACTAAAAAAAGTGATAAAATGCTCTAATGAAAAAAAAATCATGTTTGTTTAATTGCTTATTCTTTCATGGAACAGGTATTAGACTCGGTTACAGTTACCAATGATAACTAAGAATGAATTTTTTAGTAAGTTAATAAATAAGGCCAAGGATGAATGGAATTTGTACTTGCAGAACACCAATGAGACCTCAAAAAGATTTCCTGGAACTCCTTGTATTAAAGGTAAAGCTGCAACTACTCTATGGTTAGTAAGAAAATCTATCTCTTACCTCTCCTGATAATCTATCATATGATGAGTCGCGTAAAGACATAACCTTACTTGTTACAATTAATGTGTACCAAAATTATGTTTCTTTAGGAAAACAGTTGTATCCTGGATTCTAAATATTTTAATATTGTTGTCTGTGGGTATCAAAATAAAGTTAAAAAAAATTTTAGTCAAATAGATGCTGGTGCTAAAACTGCAATCCTTTTTTTTATAGTCGGCAAATAAGCAGTTATTTAAATTCAAGAGCTGCCTGTATTTAACATTTTTAAAACAATTCAGTAAATACGGATTCTAAATTATAGAAGTTTTTTAGATAACAATTTCAACATAAATAATATGTAAATCACGTAATTATTTATTTATTTTTAAGATCCTCAAGGGTAAATTCCTCTTTGTGCTACTTTTCAGTTCTGCAACCTTTTTCTTTATACGCCCAGGACTTGTCTGTTAAGGCATGGAGGCATTACACAGTCAAATCGAACTGATATGTCCACCCACAAACTCATGTGTATGCACCAGCAGCAAGCCAGTTCTTGACTATCAAAATGAGGTAAGATATTTTCTTACATTGCTGATATCTAGCATAATGTGATAAAAAACCTCAAGATTATCCCATAGAAAGACTTTCAGACTTGTTTCTAGAAATTTGAAATCTGTACAAACAGATAAAGATGCATAAGGAAAGAATTGTGAAGGAAACAATAACATTATGTATAATAACAAATATGTTCTTACAGACATATTCCAGGAATTAAATTGTTTTATTACACATATTTCTTCTGAATGTATTTATTTGTTCTAAGTCATCAAATGGTACAGATGAAATGCAATGAATTTATTTATTTTTAGCAGGTATAGGCCAAATGTGCTATAACAATTACTTCAGATAAATAAATTTTGGAGCATACAACAAATGTCTTACCTTCCAAATGAATGGCAAAGATACTGCCATTTTCCCATGATGTCAGTGGTTTATGATGATACTTACCTTTTATCATGTTTGCTATGAATCATGCAGATTTCTAAAGGATTGCTATATCAGAATGGTACACTGTACCAATGTGATATGCAAGTCTATGTTGGTGGAATATGTTGAAATATTTTTATGGTGATCCTAGGCCCTTAGTGAAATTGAAAAATTACTTTTATTAGGGTCAGATAAAATTTCTGATGTTTTCTATTTGATAAAATTTTTTGTTGTTTCTATTTTTATTTAATTATCTATAAAATCTTATATTTCCTTATTCTCTGTATTAATTTTTCTTGAAAGACATAAGAATTGATTTAATTTTAATATGAATGGTGAAATTTTTCAGAATTGTTTCTCTTCTTTGTAAGAAGGTAACAGTAACTACTGTTTCTTCTTTATTATTTTTCAAATCAACAGTAATATTGCTTCATAATCCATATCTCTTTTTTGAGGTTATCGTACATTGTAAACCTTTCAAGTAGATGCTTAATAGAGAGCAGTATATTACATTTACTAGACAATGGTTTTTCATTACTACTAAATGTATATGAATTTGTATTTATAGGGAGTATTGTATTTAATTTATTGTAATATTGCATTGAAATTATTGGATTACTGTATTTAACTGCATTTAATTTAATATTCTCCATTTTTTCTGATAATATTACATGATTTTTGACATCTCATTTGAATAGGGATTATTTCCATATTCTCATTACTTGTCATTCATCTATGCTTCCATTTCTTGAGATACCAGCATGTCCTGGAGTCCATATAAATATACATCACTGCCTCATTTGGTACAATATATTTAGAATGGAAAGTATGTCTGAGATAATAGCATCCTCAATGTTTTTTTGTTCTGAATAGCAATTGCTTAAAACTCAGAACATATAAGAACTATTTTTTTGCAAGAATGTTCTGTGGAGCAAAGAGCTCAATGTGAATAGCTCATAGTGTAAATTCTCATGTATCCTCCTTAGTTACTGAGAATTAATGAAAATTCTGGTTGGATGATCAATACTGGTTTCTGTTTTATTTTTCCATAAAGAGATCTAATCTCGTTGGTGTGTTGGGCAAAAGCCAAGGAGGTATTTCTCTTGTACAAATTGTTAAAGTGTTAGGCAAAGCAATGTTTTTTTAATTTACTTTCTAACTTGTGGTGCAGCATTCCGGCTGGTCTGGAATCGTGTGGTGTGGTGTTTTTATAAAGCAGCCAATGGGTTATAATTAAAAGATTTATCTTTCATAACCTTCAGTCACACGCGTGGCGAAAAATAACCTGAACGTCCGCATGGCGCACTCCGTGACCCATTCGAATATGCGGCGTTTAGTTTTCTTATATCGCATTATTTGTAAGTTTTTAAATGTATATATATTTTTTGGTACATAATGTTTTTTTAATTACTTTTTTTAATATTTTTTTATTTTATTTTAATAACTACATTTATTTATTTGCATGATTTGAGTTAACAAAATGTGTTACATCTAAACTTGCACGTACATTTTTCATTGAAAAAGTTGTGAAATACAGTATGATTTTAGAGTACATATACTAATACTTAAATAATATAAGAAACTATAAACTTTTGGTATTTTGAATTTTTATTTACTATCACTTTGCGGTTCTTAAGCACAGTTTTTACGTTTGTACATTGTAACAGCGATGTGCTGTTTACACGGAAATTCATTATACTTCGTGAACCGTACTGTTGTATTAATATTTTAACATCTACCACGAGTAGTGCACCTTATTTTAGAGTAATTTTCTTCGATTCATCTTTCTTCGTTGTCGCACAAAAAACGGCGAATTAGTAATTTTATGTCTGTTAGGAATCTCCATTGTATGACCCTTTCTTGAACATAGGGTTTTATCATAGCTAAACATAATTTGGTTAAAAAAGTTTGTCTTATTTATTTTTTTTGTTGGCCGTTTTTTATTGTATATAATTCATAAGCATTGATTCCTGCTATATTCAGCAAACTAAAAAAAAATATTGCAGGGCCATCTTCTAGTTGTCCTACAGTATAAGCTGCACACATCTCATCGTTGGTATCTACTGCTCCTTTGAATCTATTATAATCCAGAACGATTATAGGTTTAATTGTCCCTTCATATATTTCACCATTATCATGCATAGTCAAAAGTAATACTATTGACTTTTTTTTGCAGTAAGACTCAATAGTCATGCCTTCTTGGTATCCAAGTACCACTTCTCGTGTTTTATTTGGAAGGAATTCTGTTGGTGGTATTTCTCGCTTACTTTACTTCAACGTTCCCACAAACGTAAAGTCACGACTTCGCAATTCTTTTCCCAGCGGATAACTGGAATATCAGTTATCGGTAGTGATATGTCGTCTTTTGTCTTTTAGGTGGTTTATGAGTCTCTGTGTTGAATTTCTGATATAGTCCTTCTGGCTGCAAGCCGCAGTAAATTTTCATATTTACTAGATAAAATGTCTTCGAATCTGCACACACAAACGTTTTATAACGTACTTTGTACGCGTTTTTGGCAAATACTGAATAAATGGACAATGGTCTCAAAATGCTTCAAGCTTCTCATCAATTGTAAGAAATTCACTCGGACTATATTAAAATTTTGAATTTTCTATCCATTTATCAAAAAAATATCTAACAACAGCTAATTTATCCATTTTTTGTTTTCCGATCTGGTTGTCTTGTTGTCGAATCTAAGTGAACCAAACAGAAAAGCAAACCGGTTTTTCCCCATAACTGCTTGACATATATCAAAACCTGTTCCGTTTTTTGCCCAATTCTCCGAAAGACTAGTCTTGCTATATTTTTTACGCTGATACAATGTAGTAAACCAATCAATGCAGTTATTTCAGATCTTGCGCAGAGATTGGTGACTCGCTCCCTCTTATATTTTCCGGAATTACGAAGTTGAATTTTGATATTTGTACATCTTACAATTTAATAGATCATATTTATGTCTATAATTGTTTGGAAACAGTCAAAGTCATTCCACGTGGCATCATTTTCTCTTTTCGGTATATTTCGGAAACGTTTTTTCAGAATATTTTTTCCCCAAGTTTTAGAATGTTTACTTTTATAGGGAGTTTTTGTTACTTCATAAACTTCACAGGTTTCTTCGAGATTTTTTCACGAAGTAATTTTCTCCGGCATCGTCAACATCGGTTACATTTTCATCACTTCATCTACAACTTCATCCGGTACATTTACATCCGCTCCTTCAATCTCTGAGTCTGTATCGTGTTCGCTCTCTGATACATACTCTACTTCTGAATCGGAAGACTCATCATTAGAACCACTACAGTCATCAGTTCTTTCATCTTCTTCCATGAGTTCAGGTAGCGTATCACAAATTCGATATTCAGGTATTATTTTATTCCTGAAGAACAGATTTAAGAAAAAGGATCATATAAATCGAAATTTCGAAACTAAGTGCTTGCAATAACATATATTTTACAAGAAAATGTGTACATTCAAAAAGTAACTACATTAAAGTAATTCCCAATACGAATACTAAATAATTTTATTATTGTATACTTAAGTACTAATAGGATTAAAAATGTTAAAAATACATATTACTTGAGGTAAAAGTACTTAATAAAGGTAAAACATGTACTTACATGCTTACTCACGTGGTGCACTTTATGCACAGAACTGATGTCACACTGAACAAGTTTTTTTTTTGTTTTCCCAATTCTGGAACCGATCTTCTGTATTACCTCTGCAACGGTAGTTGCCGGTATGCGGAGTAGCCACCCCGCGACCTCATTGAACAAAGACGACCCCCGCACGCTCGGGGAGCCCTCTAAGCGCTCAGCAGTGGGCCTGTCCGGCCCGGCACCCTTCGGTGTCGAATTTCCTGTCGAGCTTCCTCCGAGACATGCAATCATTCATTCACTTTCTTAACGTAATCCTCTGTAATCTTCCATTATAGGGGTCCTCTTATCATAATTTTCTGAGTGTCTTCTGGATTAAACATGACCTCTGTGACCAAGGCTTCCAGCATTTCTTGGTGTTCATTCTCAAATCAACTAAAATAAACCTGTAAAGGGGACTCCTCCTCAGCACATAGGACAAAGGTGCGAGTGGTCCAAACAGAATCTGTACAAGTAAGCTCTATAGCCTCCATGGCCCGCCAGGAACTGCTTTAACGTTGATTGAGCCATGAGTCCTTTGGTACCAGCTTCTAATATCACCAACGAGGCGGTGTGTCCACCGCCCTTTCGTCCCCTCGTCCCACCTGCTTTGCCAGATTCCTAACAACTCATTTTCTGTATCAACAGAAATTTTTCTCTTATCGGCGGGAAATAGAGGTCCCAATGCCCGGAGTCTCCTTTGCTCAATCAACAGGTCTGTAGGTAAAAGGCACGCAAAGATCTCGGTTGCTTCCTTAGAAACTGTGAGATAACTGCAGATTATCGATAGACAGCATCACTTGTGTGAAACCTCGAGTTGTCCTAAATATTTCGCTTACTTCGTGACCCTCCTCCACAATTCGGCCCCGTACAACATCGTGGCGTATGTAACTTCCACCAGTAGTCTCCTCCGTAACTGAGTCGGGCCACCGCAGTTGAGCAGGGGACCGGTAACCAACCTCATCGTCTTCTCCGCATAGGCAGCCACCTCGATGGCCTATGTTCCAAACCGGAATCTCGTGTCGATTCAGACTCCGAGGTATTTAATCGCAGGTCTGGCTTTGATCCGTCTTCCCTCCAGGGTAAGTATCAGCTTCAGGCATTGGCGAAAGAAATTGCCAACATCTCTGTTTTATCGGGGCCAAGCGTGAGGTCCACATCCCATCATTCACTCTTTGATGGCTTGATAAGGATCACATATTAACGGTAGTTTCACGAATTGTCAACCTCCACCACCAAAGCGAGGCCATCCGCGTAACCTACCGGTGTTACCCCCAGCGGAAGGGAGACACGGAAGATCCTGTTGTAACACCAGAGAGTCGGTCCGTGGACCGATCTCTGCGGTACTACTCTGTGTAGATTACGCTCAATTGTTGTTCCATCTTTCAGACAGCAAGCCTAGTTAGATATGACTTGGTCATCCGTCGCAGGTACAGTGGAATTCCGCACTCCACTAGCGATCCCATTATTGCGACGTGAGAAATGCAGTTGAATGCATTTCTCATATCAAGGGTGATGAGCACACACAGCGCCCACCACATCAATGGTGGATATCCCCTTCCGGAAGCCGTATTGGCTGGCGGAGAGTTCGCTCACCCTCTCCACTACCACGGGTATTCTGCGTTGGAGCATACACTCCAACACTTTCGCTAGGACGTCATAACTGTTCTTGTGTAAAAAGGGGTGGTTTGCCTGAACGCGCACATTCAGTAAACCAAATTCATTGTAGCAGCTGTATCCGCAAGGATCCTTCCCCTGATGTCTGTTCTGACGGAGCCCCAACCCGTAGACCAGGAATTGAAGTCTCCCGCCAGTAGAGCAGAACGGTGCTTAAAAATATCTCTGCCCAAAGCAGTCAGTGCCTCCTCAAAACTTTTGATAGTAATATTCGGTGACATATAATACGAATTTAAGAAATGCCACCGACTCTCGCCCCAGCGAAGCTTCTATCGAGGGGCGCACCACGTACGGATACGCTACCAGAAAACCGACCCCTTAATTGTTTCAATTTTTTATTTTATTATTAATCTTGTATTTTGTGTTCTGATCAAAATTTTACCTACGTTTCCTTTGATGCATCCAAGTGATGCTGTGACAGTTCCTTTAATTTTTCAATGGATTACCATATCTATCTATTCTGGATGTGAACTGTATTATGTACTGATCAGATGAAAAAAATTATTTATTGGCTTTATAGCTAGTATATATTATTTACAGTGATGACAGTATAATATTATGTTTGCATGATTCTCATTGTGCTGCTGCATCTGTGTTATTTTCTATTTAAACAAAATATCAGACAGCATTTTAGAATGTTTAGAAACATTCTAAACTAGCCTTATTACGTGAATCAAAAAAAGGATTTATGTAATATAATTTTAAAATAATAATTTTATATAGAAATTGCAACATCATTGAAATTACTGTATCCTAAATATACACAAATAATAATCTACCTGGACTTTATACATATAAATATAATTTTTCACCCTTGTACAAATTACATAAATATTGACTAATAAATAAAAATAAAATCTGCCATAGTAACAAAATAAATGTTAAAATCAATTATATCAAACTTCATTATGGGTCATCATACTTTATAAGTAACAAATTACTCGTATTACTCATTCTTTTTCTTCTTCTTGCTATCCTGGATAGGGATTAAATCTGTACCACCTTTAAGCAGAAATTATAATCACCTCTTCAGTGATCTCCTGTCACTTCTCTTTTCTCTTGGTTTATAACTAATCACTTGCTTAACCCATCTATTATTATCCAATCTAGATATATACTGAAGCCATTTCTACTTGTAATGCACAAGTTGTTCATTGAGAAAGAATATATCTAATTCTCTTCTTATATCATCATTCTTAAATCGGCCCCATCTAGAACAATCTTTTACCAATCTAAGAAATCGAATCTCTGCTGCCTGAACTTTTTGCTCTTGTGCGATCAACTCATACCTCACTTCCATATATTATCGGAGGGACAGCCACAACTTTATATAACTTCTGCACTGTATCTGTTCTAATTTTATTGCAAGGTATCTTCTTATTATTCCACACATATTTTGAAAATCCTGAATTTTGTTTTCTGCATCTACAGCTGATCTAAAGCTGATATTGCATCCTAAATATTTTAAATGTGAAACCTGTTCAATCGGTTTGTTTTCCGAAATTACTTTTGAACTTACTGGATCCTTGTCCCAGAAAGCCATAACATTTGTGTTATTCATTGATATTTTAAAATTACATTGACTACATGTGTTATTCAATTCATATCTCTGTAAAAATTCTTCTGTGGGCTGTATAATAAGTTGATTGTTGCAAAGAGTAATGTTTGGAAAATGGTTGTTCTTGGACTGAGCATTATATTATAATAAACATGAATTTTCCATTGTCTTACAGTGCCATCAACGTAAATATTAAAAAGTGTATATGATATCTTGTATTATAGCTACATCAGTATCTACAAGTCTACTGTTAAAACAATTATTACAATTCTTATTTTATTACAATTCTTGTTTATTACAATTCTTGTTTTAATATATACACCTTTAATCAGTTTTATTAGATGCAGTGGATAACCCCTTTTTATTATAATTTCTAGCGTTTCTGCCTTAAAACATAATAAAAAGCTTTTTCACAGTCAACAAATGCAATATGTGATTCCAAACCAAACTTCCTCTTCTCTTCATTCACTTTATTAAATATAAGAGTAGTTACATTATCAATGCAATATCGATCTCTACAAAAACCATTCTGTACCTCTCCCAATAAAGCCTCTGAAATCTGTTGACACATTCCTCTGTAATTTTCACATTTTGTTCTGTCACCTTAATTAAAAAATATTTATAACCTCTGCAACTTTCCAAGACTCAGGTATTGTGCAGGGCTTCCAGCACATGCTGTTGCAACAATCTAAAATGAAGTATCAGTCCACCATATTTCAACAACTCAACATTTATACTTTCCATACCAGCTCTGTCTTTCTTTTCAAGTTTGTTGCAATGCCATACAAAGTTCCTCCAAAGTTATATCATCCCCATTGTAAGCATAATCCAACTCATCAATTTCCTCCACTACATCATCTCTATACTATAAATCATGATAATGGGTGATCCACTGTTTAATCTTAATTGTATGTGTTTGAGCAACCTCTTTTTCAGATTTATTGAGATGTTTCATCATCTTATACCCAAAGGGTTGTCTTTCATGCAGATCACTCTCCATCATGCTTACAGATCTATCCTATGACTCCTTGTGTTCTTCTTGTGATCAGCTGCAATATTGATTTATTTTTTCCCTATAAATTTCCTCATTTTCTTCTGTTTTATTTTGTAACATCAACTGGTACGTTTGTATTTTTCCCTGGGTTATTCTATAAAAATCTTCATTCCACTTGTGTAAGCCTTGCAACCTTTTGTACTTCTTTGTAGTACCAATGACTTCATAAGTAATACCTTTAATACAATATTCCACATTTCACCACCCCTGATTTATATACTTAACTGTTTCAAATGTCATCAAACGTTCATTCAGCCGCTTCTGGTAAAAGTTACAAATGCAGTCCTCCTGCAAAAGATGCATTTTAAAAACTTCTTTTTCTGTCTTGTTCAGATCCATATTAGTTCTTCACTACCTTGCTCAAAGCCTTAATATTAAGGTGACCATAAAATGATCGGAACCTATTCTTCTCCACACCTCACTGCAACGTTTCAACTGCTGATTTCAACTTCATTGACAGTAATATAATATACTACTGATACTATAATATACTACTATATTTATGGATATCCTTTAAAAAAGGAGTTACTTATCTTAAATTTGTTAAAAGTCAGAAACTGCCTCAGTTCAACTCCATTACTATGCTGACAACACTCACCAAGAACTACAACACTTTCGATTGGTTGATTTCCGATCCTTGCATTGAAATCTCTACACAAAACTAAATGATCACTCTTATTAAATTTACCACATTGTTTCTGCAAAGATTTATAGAATATTTCTGTAACCCTTCTCCGACCTTCTTCCAGAGCATATATTCCTACAGTAGTTAGATGACCTCTACCAATCTGGAATCTTGCCAACACCAATCTCTCATTAGAAAACTCATAATTCTGTAGCTTCTATTTCCACTCTCTATTAATCAATAATGCTACTCCACAGCAAGCTCTTCTACTCTGTGATGTACCACTGCGTAATCTCCACACTCTTTCATTCCCCAAAAATTTTTTCTTTGTTTCGGTTAATACAATGATATCAATTTCTTGTCTTTTCAATATTTTATCTAGCTCACCTACTTTGATTCCCAGACTGTGTACATTCCAAGTAATTAACTTTAATTTACCTACTATTCCTAATCTCTTATTTTAACTTTTCTGGTTATTGTTATTGCTAATAATCCTGCCCTGATTTTGTGCTTGAAGATTGTGAGTAAGAAAAGAGTTCCTCTAAAAGTGGTACCAACGCTTTGTAGAGTAAAATCAGTGGTGAGGCTACACCTAAGTGCTCCTGGAGTTTCTCTGGATTTCATTAGGAGATGCATCTCTTTGGCTCTTCCACCCTTTCTGCCATCGGGAATTTCTTCCTCATCTGCCTTCAAGGATGTTGACCAGTTCACTGATTTTGTCTACCCTTAGTATTTTATTTCCTCAATACCCTCCAACCACAGTTGGTGAGCATATCCTACTGCCATAGGCGGCTCTCTGTAACACATCCAGTAACAGCCGTGGGCTTATTACTCATATATTAAAAAACCAATAATTATACTTTGAACAGTTTCTCTAAGAATGTTTTGAAAAAGTAAACATATTATTCAAATATTGATATTCTTCAAAATTATTATTTTTCAATTGGTGAAAATGTTTAACTCAAAAATACAAATTTTGTTCTTTATTGATGGATTTGTAGTGTTAGTGTGAATATATGTGAGTGTGAGTGAGTATTTCTGAATATATCATACAATTCTTTTTTAATTTATAATAAAAGTTATGTCTTTAAACCAAATAGTAATTTACTACTACAAAAATATATCAAAAAAAAGGTTGTATAATTGGGTCATCAGTGTTTTTTGTTTGACACATGTAACTTTTTTTATTACGATTCTGGAGAGTATAACAAATAGATTAGTCTAGTGTTGTAAAGGGAAAATGGGTAAGATAGGTTTTTTGAAAATATTAAAGAAATTATTAATTTTACCTAAATCTGTCATTAGATCTTGTTCAAAACTTACAAAATTACCTCTTTCTGATAAAGAAAAGATTTAAATATTTGTAATTTAGTTTTTGTTTTTTATCCCTCCTCCATCACTGTTAAAGAGTACTATTTCTTATGCTAGTCATCATAATTAACTTTATGAGAAAGAAACAAAGAAAAACATTTGAAACATGATGATTTTGTGAAATTACTTTCCTACAATTTGCATATTCTCTCTATATTGCACCTACAAGACTGATCAACATATGGATAAAATTTCAAGAAATCTGTCACTTCTTTGTTATACTTTTCAAGAATTAACTCTGTTATTGTGAATTTAGTCAAAAATATCTGTATAGACTTATTTTGTAGTTTTTAAGCAAGGATAAGCTTGTTAGTGTTTCAATTTTAAATTTCATAAGACAAAAAATTATTCAAATATAACATTTTTCTAATATTTAAAAGTTTTTATTATTTCAGGTGCAGAATAATTAAATATCACTAAAACAAGCTGTGTGTTTAATGTCTGAATAAGCCTACTTTTACTTGTATATTGTAGCTGTAGCTTTTATGTACATGCAAAATGCTGTAAAAGGTATTTTAAATTTATATATAAAAATTTCACGTACCCACCATATTTCTTTTTATGCAGTCATAAAAAAGTACCATTGCATTGTAAAATATGAGTGCCTAAAAACCAATCTACATGTTTTAGGTAAATTCTCTTGCATGCTAATACAAACAAGAAGTCAAAATTATATCTGTACTAGTTACATAATATTTAATACATTATGTAACTCATGTGTTTGATAAATTTTGAAACATGAGGTACATCCCAATCCCCCAATAGGGGGAAGATACCTACCTTGTGACGTTACTGGTCGCCACACCATCCCCTCCATTCCAAGCCCTGAGGGGCTTTACCGGAGATCGTCTTTAGATCTTCTAATTAATTACATCTCACAGTCATCAGCCAGGCCTTGGTCAGGTTGCTACCGATGTAAATGGCTCGGCAGACATTTGTATCAGTAAATACATATCAAATTTCGCCTTCACGTAGGACTCAAACGGACATCTTCACATCCAAGCTAACATGATTCCTTCAAAGTAACTAATCGAAACCGCGGACCTCGCGCCTAGTACAGATTTGACGACACCATTAGTGACTGTGAAAGCCTCAGAAAACGAACGAGTTTAAAGTTAAATCAGTGCTACATTCATACCAATCAAGATTGTGTTTTACGCAACATAGAAATTCAGACCTACACCCAAATAAGTCGACCAGTTTTGTCACCTAACAGGGGGAACGCAACATCATTCCGATTCGCGCAGGAGCCGGGTACAAACCCCGCACCGCCACCCGGTCCCATTATGGAGTTTCGCGTGGCATTACTAAGTCACGATCAGGATTCCCACCGGCGCAGGGAAACCACGCCCCCGGTCGTACGGGTACCATACCCCGGCAACGCAGCCACCCCCACCAGCGGAAGCCCCAAATAGAATCACAAACAATACCAATATAACCGTGGCACGATGCCAATGCGCCTACCTACAACCAATCCAATGCCTAAGCCGGAATCCTAGCCACCCGAGATCCTACCACGATTGAGTGCCTCGATTAAACTCTCTGCAGACCTACACACAGCAAGGGCGCGAAGAAAACTAGACACTATATACCATTCCTCGTGGATCATCCAGTTAATACGGATATCCAAAAAAGGAATACATTCTCTCAAGTTCCCTAACAGTTTGTGAACGTTCGATCTCGTATCGGGAACAGACGTAGAGGATGTGGTCCATTGTTCATCAGTTCCGCAATCCGGGCACTGACTCGAATCCACCAAAAGAAATCTAGCCAAACTCGTCCAAAAGGCACAATGCCTGGAGATAAAAAACTGTGTGATATACCTATTGGGAAAGACCCAATAGGTCGGGAAGCAGCCAATCGCCCTTAAGCAACATCACTGTGGTTTTCTCTGGACTGAAAATCATCTTATGTTGGAGACTCCACAGTCGAAGTGTCTCACAAGCACGAGGAACTCGGAATTCTACCTCGTTACACAAATCCCCTTCAATCAGTAGCAGCACGTCGTCAACATAAACGACGACATGACAACCTTAAACGCAACATGAAATGAATTCTATGATCCAATGAAAGGGACTCAGAACACTGCTCTGAGGGCATCCTTTAGTTAAGATCTTACGAACCTCCGAGCCACCATCACGCAAGGAAATGGTCCATTGGCTAAAATAACTTGAAATTCATTTCGTGTACACTTACGCTTCTTCATCTGAAACACGCTAGAGAGCCACTATAAGTTGTTAAATGCCCCGGATATGTCCAGAAAAATCCCTAATACATATTTACATGGATTAGAGGAAGCTATATCCATCACCTTTAATACGGCATCCTCAGTGCTCTTGCTCGGTGGGAAACCGTACTGGTTGTCCATTAACAAATGATCAGTGGCCAATCTAACATTAATGTGCAAATATAGGTCCTTCTCAAAAACCTTGCTAATCACAAGCAAGAGCGTTATTGGACGGTAAGAAAAACTAACAGTAAGGTCTTTGTCGCCACCTTTGAACAGCAACACCAAGTCTCCACGCTTCCAACACGCCGAAAAGTGGACCGGCGAAAAACAACCTATTATATATTCTAGTTAGAGGACCAAGGACTACTGGAAGCGTTCGGACGAGGAGCTCCACTGTGATACAATCATATCCGGGGACCTTGTGTCATGCCATACTACAGATCACCTGGCACACTTCCGTCTCAGTGATCTTAGAAGATTGTAAGCTGGTGTCGAAAATCGCGACTTCTTGCCTGACACGCCGGTGGTATGAAACCTCACCCACCATAGTGTCATCTGGGAGCAAATCATTCAGCAAAATATTAAGGACACAGTCCATATCCATATTACACACCCTTGCAGGTTGACAAAGCTGACAAGAGTATATCTTTCCTCCGCTTATGTCCAAGGACTCTATACACAGTGCCCCAAGAGTCTCTATTCCCTTGCTCCTGAGTGAAGGAGTGCCAGGAATAGTGCTTGGAGGATCTAATGCTATGAAAGTATGTCAAGGGCTATGTTCTCCTCCTCGGTGTAAGCCTCCCTCACCTTCAGGGCTCCCTTCCTACCCTCCACAATTGCTTTGGAGGGCAAGCCTTCCACCAACGAGTCAGATGTTACAGCATCAGTGGCAACCAGGATGGGAAGATCCTCCATTGCCTCCTGTCTCAATGTCGTAGGCTCAGGGATGACTTCCAGTTCTTCTGCCGGATTCCCTTCCATAATTATGGAGGGGACGTTAAAAAAGCCAAAAATAAAATAAATTATATATTCTGATTAAATATCAGTAATGTAATAGTTAAGCTACTAACCAAGGTTAGTAGGTTACTTAAACCGATAACACACTGAACAAGCTGCTACGAAAACAAAGACAAACCAATGAACTAACTCACACACTCAGTAGACTAACAATAGATCTTTATTTTTCTTTTAGATTAGTTTTTTAGATTTTAAAAAACTATTAGATTTTAAAAAAGATTAGTTTTAGATTTTTTTTTTTTTAGATTAGTTGCCAGACTTATTTAGAAAAAAGTGCCTGTGGTATACTTAATTCCATTATTGTGTATGACCTCTAATTTTCTTAAATGTAACTTTGTAAATGAATAAGCAATACACCTGTAATCAAGCTTTGACAGAACCAATGCTTTATATAACCATATGTCTCTTTACCTGAGCCTCAATCAATATTTGATAAACATTTATTAATACTGAGGGGTTTCTTGGGCCTTCTTCTATACCAAAGAAGGATTTTGACAACACCATTCAACTACTTATCAAATTGTCAATTTAGATAATATAATTTTTATCAGTTTCATCAATGTGTTGCAATCTTCTTCAATCTGCATAAAGCTTTTGATATATCTTGGCATCATAACATAAAAGTAATACTTCAACTAAATGAATAGGACATTCCTGATAATTTATCAGTATTGCCTGGCAACTAAATGAATGATTTAACTGAGAAGAAGTTTTAAAAAACATTTAATTAATTTTTTAAAATTAAAAAAAAATTTGAGGTTGATATGAGTGTCTTGTTGTCCCAGATGATCTGCATGATGCTCTTTGCATTAAGATGGAATTTGATTATTCTGTTATATCAGGTGGCTATTGGCAAGTTAAAAATTTTGCTAATTGTGACTATAAAGTCTTCATAAATTATATTAAGGATATTAATTGGGTTCTGATATATAATTCTCTTTGCATAGAGGTAGCTGCTTGTGAGTTTTCTGATATACTTTCTAGATGTGTTGACATTTTGTAACTCTAAAGAAGGTCAAAATAAAGATCTATCCTGACTGGTTTTCTGCTGAATTGATCAGTTGTCTCAAGTGAAAGTTGTATGTTCACAGGAAATTCAAAAGAATAGGAAGTGTTGGTTATCATGATAAAAATGTGCTGCTCAGAAGGAAGGAAGGAAGATATTTCTCTTTAAGAGAAATATCATCAATAGAGCTAGTTATGTTGAGCAGGAGTTGAATAAGCTAACCTTTTCAAATACATTAAGTCCTTTATGAAAGAGTCATCTGCTCTGTGTCCAATTAAGATCAAGGATGCAGTTGTCACTGATGCTAAGAACTGAGTGAGGAGTTTGGTAGATTTTTCCAGTTTATCTATCACCTATTGTTGGTAGAAGGAATAGTGCAGGTGTTGTAGGTGCCTCCACTGATGTTAGAATCTCTACCATTACTGAAGATGATGTGCTTGTGGGGATAGTTTCATTGAGAATGAAATGTACTGCTAGATACGATGACATTCCATCATATACATTTAAGGGTGTTAGTATTTTGATTGCTCCTTTTCTTGCATGGTTATATAATCTTAGTTTGAGGAGTGGTATGTTTCTCAAATGTTGGAAAATTTCTTTGGTTTCACCTACTCCCAAAATTAATTTGCAGGTTATCAATAATTACATCCCTGTTTCAGCTTTGTGCTTTGTTATGAAGGTCTTTGATAAGATTATCCATGAACTTCTATGTATGTCACTTTCATTGTATATTGATGCCAAGCAGCATGGTTCTATGTTGAATAGATCAACTGCGACCAATCGTAATGAGATGATGTCATTTACAGATGATGATGAGGTTGAGAATAGAGGGCAGGTCGACATTGTGTACTTCAAATTTGTAAGGCCTTCAACTTGGTGCTGCATGACATTCTGTATATGGATACAGCATTGATGGAGCTTTGTTAATTGATTACATTCGTTATCTCACTAACAGCCCCTATCTATGTCAAGGTAGCAAGTGAAATCCTGGTGGGTTTTGCTGGTGTCCCGCAAGGGTCAAATGTACGTCACTTTTGTTCAACTTTTTTATAAATTATATTGGCAAGGGTCTTCAATCTGAATATCTTCTTTTTGCCAATGATTTAAAGGTGTATGGTTGGTCATATCAAAGAGTACAATGACTTGTGATTCTGCAGTCTGATGTTGATTGTGTATATAGATAGGCAGTTGTTAATGATATGCCGTTGAACACTGACAAAACTAAGGTTATGACATTTATGAGAAAGTCATTGTGGATTAAATATATGTATTTATTAGATGGTGTTGTCAAATGTTGAGTTGATAATGTTTGTGATATTTGGGCATTAAATTTGATTCTAAATTGTTGTTTTCAGTTCATGTTGACAAAATCACTTCCAGAGCTAGAAGAAATTTAAGATTGGCACTTTGGATTGAGGTCATTTTCAGCAGGTTGACACTCTTCTGCAACTATATCAGGCATATGTTAGGCTCGTTTAGAATATTGTTCAACTATTTGGAATTATAACAGAGGCATAATGGATCTTCAGTTTGAGGCAGTACAGAGGAGGTCGCTTTGTCATTTACTACATCGTGATCTGATTTTCTGCCATGATAGATACGAGGTGGAATGTGGACAGTTAGGATTGCACCCTTTAAAAAAGCATAAGTCAGTGTTTGATTTATTGTTTATTTTTAGGGCCATGCATACTTGAATGTTGATATTTCTAGAATCGAGTTTTGCGTTCCCTATTTGAAAAGAAGGAATCAAGGAACTGTTATCTTTACATATTTTCCCTTCTCCACATGACATATACTAAATATCTTCATTTAATTTTCTGGTGTGCTTTCTTCTGCTTGTAGGTAGATCATATCTACAAAAAAATAACTGTTATTGTTAAAAAAGTTTTATTATAAAAATTATTGTTGTTTAGTTGTATAATAACTTGTGTAAATTTTCTTTTGAAATGTTATTATTAAATAATGCAGAAACAAAATAAAAAATAAAATAAAATATTAATAATAATATAATATTAATTAGTTTTAACTCGACTAGAGAAGTGCTTGATTGTTTACAAGTGATTCAGCAGACTAAGGTACTGTTATAACTTCACCTTAGGCATTTTGTTTATTAGCGTTTGAGAGGCAATTACCACCAAACATGTTTACTAAATTTTGTGAAACTTTTCTCTACAGTTCCTTACTATTAAAATAGATGGTAACAATATTTCATAAAACATATTTTAATTAAGTTCTAACATTAATTAATTATAAATATTTTAATTTAATTTAAAATTTAATTATTTAAAAAAAGTTTAATTACAATTAATTAAAACTGAAATTCAATTTCTTTTCTTTTTTTTTTAAATGGTTATTCATAACCAGTGAGGTTAAAAACAATGTACATTATGTTGTAAATTTAATTCTAATAACAGTATGTAATTTAAATAAAATTGTTGGATCAGTGCTATTTTTCTTAGACAAGTGGAAGCATGAGGGAGTAATAAGAAGCATGTAAAAGTAAGAAGAATGAATAATAAATGAAAAGGAGAATACTGGTTTTGCATCCCTACCATTGTCCCTTGGGTTTCATCCCACTATACAGTGTGGTTCCTGACTGCACATTATGTGACGCTGTTCTGAGTCTAAAGACCAGCATGCGCATTGACCTGGGTTCAACTTATACTGATGATTGCATGAGCCAGGTTTGGCTGTTGGGTCTGAAAGTGGATAAAATGCAGTTAACTAGCTCTCATTCACTGTAACCAGCTGACAGGTGATTTTTGTATGACAGAAAAGTTTTGTGATTAGGAAACTTTTATTCATTCTTGTGGTGCAGGCAGGAAAAGTAAATAAATTACAACAATAACTGCACACAATTCATTTGATAAATTGAAATAACATTGTAAATAAGGAAACTTAAGTTGTAAGGCAAAGAAATTGATATGATTTTCAAAATATCCAAACATAAGTTTTGTGTAACCACACATATTGTCTGCTTATTTTAATTTTCTAAATTAGTACTTTTGTAACTTGTTTATCTTCTTTTGTAATTGAAATATTATTGTGAGAAAACTTGAAGTAATTAAAGAAAAATATTTTATAATAAAATTTAAATCTGTTATTCACATCAACGATTTGAGTTACTAAATAGATACAATAAGAAATAAAAATTTGCTACAAAATATCTGACTGTTAGTTAAAGAAACAGACTAATTACACCCTGAAGTCAAGTACTGTCAGTGTGTACAAGATTTGTTTTTAAAACCTCACAGACAGTTAAGTGGGTAGGAGAAGCATATGTGTTATTCATCTTATTTGAAAATTTTGGAAATAATATCTGAGTTAATGTTACCATTTTGGCATTAAAATACTGAGTGGGTAGAAGTACAGCATAGTACAAGAGAACACATTCTGCATCTTAGAATTAAAAGTGTATTTCACATGATTGTTATAATTGAAAAATCCAGTTTCAACTGTCTGTTAATGTTGGTAAGGTATCACTTTAACTCTAAGCAGTAATTTTGATATCATAGCAACTAGGTCTTCAATTAGTAAGAAATGTAGACTTAATCTACTGTTTAACTGAAATTCCAAAAGATAAAGAAACATTTTTGTTTCGTGTGTTATTTAAAATAAATATCAATTAAAATTTATTGGAATATACAGAATGATTCAAAGAAACGGTAATTTTAAAAATTAAATAACGTTAATGAAAAATTTTTTTTAGAAAATGAATTTTATTTCATGTAATTGTACAAATGTTGCCATTTTAGGATACATACATTTTAGTTGATTTTTTAAAGATGACATCTTGCAGGTGACCTCCTCTTCTACGTAAACACTCACGAAGAGACTTCGTTAAATTGTTCATGGTTTGATGTAACATCTCAACTGGAATTTTCGCAGTTGCTTCTCGGATTTTTGCCTTCAGTTCTTCCGTTGTAGCAGGTCTACTGAACACTTTGCTTTTAAGGTGACCCCACAAAAAGTAATCGCAAGTTGAGAGATCAGGCGATCTGGGAAGCCATCTAATGTCAACATTCGTGAAATGACACGTTGTCTAAACAATCGGCGTACAGCTGACATCGATATTCGTGCAGTACGTGACGTTGCTCCGTCTTGTTGAAACCAGGCTGTGTTAAGAATTGGTGGAAATCTCTTTTGTTGTTCCACAACAAAGGTTTCAAGCACGGCTACGTAACGAGCCGTTGTCACTGTAATCGCAAGACCGTTGTCATCCTCAAAAAAATAAGGGCCTATAACACCGTAAGATGACATAGCACACCACACGGTCACTTTCTGGCTGTGAAACGAACGCTGGTGTAGCTGCGTAGGATTTTCTTGTGCCCAGTATCTGAAATTTTGCTTGTTAACAAATCCACTGAGGTGGAAATGCGCTTCGTCTGACATCCACAGTTCGTGAACAAACTCTTCGTTATCATTTCTCTTCTGAAGCATTACATTACAGAATTGTGCTCGCACAACTGCATCGTTCGGTTTCAGTTCCTGGACGATCTGCAACTTGTATGGATGGTATTGCAAGTCCTTCACTAACATTCTTCGAACACATGAACTATGCAATCGTAAAGATGCTGAGAGACGACGGACTTCGTGTGACAGCATCTTGTAAAGCTTGAACATTCTGTGGTGTACGGACGGTTCGCTCACGGCCTGGAGGTTTCTTTTTCATTGCCGAACCAGTTTCCTCAAAATTAGATATCCATGTTTTAATTGCATGTGCTGATGGAACACCAGATTAAAATGACGGCGAAATTCTCTACGCGCTCCCTCCACACAGTCATTGTTTTTGTAAAACGCTTTGATAGCAAATGCACGTTGCGCACCACTCCAAGGATACATGACAACTAAACGGCAGGTTAGGTTAGAGAGGCTGGCGCCACTTATCAAGTGGTACCAATCGCCCACGGCTACCAACACAACTTTCAAAATTTCCCGTTTCTTTGAATCACTCTGTATTTTCAGAAACTGGGAAGTAGTCAGCTGAATTTTTCTCCTAAAACCATGTTGAAGGTTAATTAATGTATTACTTTTTCAAGAAATCTTAAAAGTCTGTGTTAAATAATTTAGAAATACAGTTGAAAGAAAAATTGATTTATAGAAGATTTCTAATAGTAGAAATTACAACTGAAGTACTGAGAACTAAAAAATACCTATGAAATACTTAACAGATGAAAGATTCATTAATTAAATTCTGATGTTTTTAAACTATACTATAACTTGGCAGTTACATGGACCTAAATGGTCCATGTAACTGCCATGTTGCCAGGTTGAATAACTGTTAAAGAGGTACCATAGAGGAAACCATAGCGTAAAGATAGAAAATCCCCAACCACTGTCCCAACTATTAAAATAATGTTAAGTGTTGGCCCACTACTAAAAGAAGTAGATATAGTTAACAAAGTAAACAAGTATTCATTGGAAAAAAAAAGTGATAGATATCTGATATTAGTTTTTGGGAACAAAGGAAGGAGGTAAGATATCTTGGCTTACTAACAGTGAGATGTTGCATATGTTAATTGTTACAAGTGGGTATCTTATAGAAGGGTGTTCTAGAAAATCCAGCTGTACATAAATGATTCCTTAAAGTAAATTATCTTCATATGCCCACTGCTTTGCTTATGCCCCCACCCACCACTGCTGTAAAAGTAATGTGCATTTCAAATGATGATATTGTATACATTCAATTGAATGAGTGATTTATATTTTATATAGATTGCATCTTAAATCCATTTATTCATTTTTATTTTATGTATAAGAGTTGGAATACATTGTAAAAAATGGTAATGAATATGGATTCTAATTTACTTTCAGAAGTATCTCAATCACTTCATAAGTATAAACTACAAATATTGAAAGTTCATAATAAATTAAAAAAACTTTTCTTAATAAATTAGTAGAATGTAAATTGTTATAAACAGTTTTTATTAAATTAAATGTTAAAAATTGCTTTAAGAATGTGACAGTTGATAATTCATGTATTTCATAATACATGAAGCGGATTTTTTCCCCTAGTTAAAACAATTATAATAATGAAAAACAATGTCTAATTAAATAAAATAAAATGCAAACATGGCTAAAAATGTCTATATTATAAAAAATTGTATTAAATTATTAAAACAATTTTTACATTAAGTTTAAATAAAGTTGTTTCATACAAATTTACAAAATCATAACGATTGTAATTTTTTTTTTGTAATGTTTTTAATATACTTGTTTGGCATTACTTTGAATTGAACAGAGCATACATATGAAAACATTCTTTGAATGAATTTGAGGTAAAGAAAAATTACTTTGTATTTCTGCTTTGGTGGAATCACTTATATTATGCATTTCATAAATAATTTGATAAAATCAAATATTTAATGAACTGTTTTTTCAATTTATTATAATTTCTATTAATATTACAACAGGAAAAGTATAACAGACCAGGGTAACATATTTCTTCCAATTAAGAAGAAAGAAAGAGAAAATAATAATGAAAAGAAGAATCTGAAGAAACTAAAAGTTTTCTTAGAGTAACAGGTCCGTTTAACAATCTGTTCTTTGAAATACACACAATGGTACCTCCAAAAAATGCTGTTGGACTAGAAGGGTTACTGGGCACAGACAATGAAAATTGTTACGCTTCAACAATTGAAGGGATGAGGCGGGTACTGGTTTTGCAGGCCAGGGGATATAAACACTGTCAGGGATCAGAAAATAGAGTCAGTAGTTCTGTAAGGCTATGTTCGGCGCAGTTGTGATAACAGTGAGTAGTTTCACAAGTCTGAGTTCGACACAGTTGCAGTGACAGTGATATCAGTAAGTGTGCAGTAACTATGAGTAAAGAGGACATCACGAGTATACCAGATTGGACTGTGGATGAATGCAAGAAGTTGTTCGGTTTGTTATTGGTAAACAGTAGTGAAAGTGACAGTTTTCTACTCATTCATAAAATGTAGGGTAGTTCTATTGTAAACAGTAAAAGTAATAATACTTACAGAAAGTAAATTTTATGACTTTAATTGGACTGTATTCTGGTTTTTATAATTTAACTGTCATTAAATAAATTTTGTCTTTTTATTTGAATTACTATTTTGTATGTTTATATATATATATATATATATATATGTCATTATTATTTATTTTGTTTATATGTCTAGAGTAATAAATTGCATATATAAAAATCTTTAGTTTGTTAGTCTCTCAATATCCTGGTAGAACTGCAAACATGCAACAATATATTATTTCTTGTATTCTAAATACTTACCTGATCTTCAAATAATTGTATGTGGTCAAAAGGTTGATTTATCATAGTTCCTACAGGAATTCTTAAAAATTGTGCTCCTATAATTATAGGTCTTGCACTTAGAAGACCCTCAATCAAGTTAAGAGCATAAATTACTTAAGAACAACTTAAAACAAGGTTTATTAGTAATAGTAATGATAATAAATATTATAGTTTTATGATATACAATCTTGAGTAAGAGCAATTTAGTGAAATTTGGGATTCACTTAAAAAACTTAACTCATCAAAAAAATTTGAGTTAGGCATATTATTACGTACAGAGTTCAAATGTTTTGAAATAATTGCCTGTTGATTTACAATGGAATTTCAGTCAATTGTTTCATAATTGTAACAATGTTAATTAAAATGAAGCTTTATCATAAATTTAGGAAGTTTGGTTTTGATAAAATGGTGGTTCTGTATTTAAAAGACTTGAGACTTCTGATTTACGTTGTTTCTCATCTTGATTATGGGAACCAGAAAACAACAAATTTTTTCTTCTTGAAGTTTGAAATAGTCTCTTTTTTGTGCTAGTTCCTCATGTATACCCACTGGGCTTATTTCAAAGTCGAGACTTCTATGGATCAAATCCTTGTAAAGACACTTACTTTTATTTGGATTTGGGTACTAGATCATAGATACCGATGTTCTTTGGTGGTTGGGTTTCAATTAACCACACATCTCAAGGATGGTTTACCTGGGACTGTACAAGACTACACTTCATTTACATTCATACATATCATTTTTATTCATCCTCTGAAGTAAAACCTTAAGGTGGTTAGGGAGGCTAAACAGAAGAAAAAGAGAGAGTTCCTGATGTTTGTTAGAGTCTGTTACAAGGAATATGTTGTTTAATTTCCCTGTAACTCTACTGCATTGTCAGTATGCAATTGAAGTAATTATATTGTTACCCTTCTTTGGGAAGGTGTGAAGATTAGTGATTTATAAAAAGCTTAAAAAGAATTAATTTCTCTTTCTCTTGTTCCCATCCAACATTTCACATTTTCAATTGTCCGTGCTATACACAATATTTATATATATTATATATTATTTACAATCCTGCAAGTTTTATGTTTGAGAGTGGTAATCTATTGATTAAAATCCTTGGAAAGGTTTCACACACTTGCTTTTTCACTAACTGACTTTTTTCAAGAAAATGTATAATTTCAATTATAAATTTGTTTATTATGCATTTACCAAGTTTTAATAACATGCAAACTGTTTAACACATTGAGCTAGTATCTTTTATTGTCATTATCTGTTCTTTAGTAGCCTCTCAACTACTGATCAAGAAGTTTGTTTGAACTTCATTGGTAAGAGTCCACAGAACTGGATGGCATGGCAAAGTCAACAGACTATGCTTACAGTTCTAAACATGACCTAACCTAAAACTGAAATGAAAATGGGGAAAAAATTAAAAAAAAGGGCATGAAAACATTATATTTTAGTTCAGTTATATTTGTAATAAAAAATACTTTAAAAAAATATCTCAAATTTTGTTAGACAATGTTTCTTTCTTCTATTTGATGAACTGCAGGACTCAAATATGTCACTTTTTCCTCAAAAAGGAGGGTTTACAAATCGGACCGCTAGGTAGCAGTACTTGATAATACTAGGTAGCATACAAATGTACTTGAAATAATAAAACTAAAAAAAATATACTACAGCTTGTTTTAATAGTAAATGCTATTATGTAAATGAAAGTACTGAAGATGAAATAATTTTTTTAATTCCCATCACTTCATTAAAAAAAAATAAAAGTATTAGTTTACAAGAGATCATAGCTGCTAATAAGACAAAAAAACACAAACAGTAGGCAAGTGATGCTAAGATTTGTTACATAAAACAGAAATTAATTTGATTGGTAAAATTTTTATTCTACAATTTGAAGAACTATTTGATGGAAAATAAAAAAAAAAATCATTTAATAATAAGAATTTAAAAAGTGAGTCTGCAGAAATGATAAAAATCAAGGTTTACATTTACACAGTAATAAGCACAATATTAAATCACGGATCTTCGATTTGTGAAGGTCATTATACTAGTTTTATTAAAAAAGGAAAAATATGAGGTGAAATGATATGACCAACAAAAAAAATTGGCCAAGAAATTCAAAAAATGTATATTTGTTTGTTCTAGAAAGGTAATAAATTTGAATAATAAATCCAAAAGATAACAATGAGTAATTAATAAAAAAAATTAAAGAATTATCTAACAAAACGCAGTGATGTAAAAAAAATTACAATGAAATTGTAAACCGGACGGTAAGAATCTTGCAGATATCATTTCTTCTACTCAAAAAACAAAAATTTCTGTAATATAAATAATATTGTTTTTTACAAAATGATACAGATATCAAAAAAGGTAGGACACTACATTTCTATTATCAAAATCTGTTATAAATTTAGAATTTTGTTTAAAAAAAAATACATGTTAAATAAAACTCTTACCGACTTGATTTCATTTATTAAACAATGAATAATCATAAGAATTGTATTATTTCTGTAAATGTGATACGTATTACATATAAATGAAAGTGGGCCAGTAAGAGTTTTATTTAACATTTATTTATCTTCAACAAAATTCTAAATTAAAAAAAAATATGGCAGTTGCAGGACTGGCTGACAGAAGTGAAAACTTAAAAAAAACGTAATAATAAACATAAAATATATACATGAAATACATTTTTGATATTCAATTTTTTTTATTCAGTATTCTTCACAAATATTATAATATGTTACACTTACACTGAATTTAAACAATTATTATTATTATTTTATTACATATGAGTACGTATTGAAATGTTTCATATAAACAAACACTGACATATAATAAACAAATATTTCAATGTACTCGTATATACGTATAAGAGCACAATCTAGAAGCAACGTGATATGTCTATCTATAATTCATAGTCTTATCTTTACCGTATATTAATCTATACATAAACGCATGTATATTGAAAGATATGGGGGCATGTATATTGAAAGAGAGCGATAGAGAGGGAGAATTATTGTGATTCACCTGCAATTTTTCCTCCCAGCTCCCATCCTCTGCTACTACGTATTATACTATACACTCATATATGTGTATATATATATATATATATATATATATTCTCGTTCTATGTCTTTTTCTCTTTCATATATGTATGCTTAGCGTCTTGCGTTATGTTACAGATTTTAATTACAAGTCAGCGATTTTTTTTCCCATGTAATTTGTATGTACAAAAAATTCTGACACAACACGCCTAAAGAAGTTTTCACTTCAATAACAAATTTTGATAATAGAAATGTAGTATCTTACCTTTTTTGATGTCAGTATCATTTTGTTAAAAAAGTTTTATTTATATTACAGAAATTTTTGTTTTTTGAGCAGAAGAAATGTCTGAAGATTGAAATGAAGAAATATCTGTGAGACTCTTATCGTACGGTTAACAATTTCATTGCAATTTTTTTGGATTCTTGTCATACTTCTAATGTACACATATAGCAATTCCAGCCTTAGTTTTTCTAATTCTACTTGCATCACTTGTAACAAAACATTTACTATTCTACCTTTTCAGTACCTTATTCTTTATTTTTTTGTTTCTGTTAATGAGTTGATGTTACTGTAAGTATATTCTTTAAAACTAATATTAAGAATTACTTCTTTAAAAACCTTTTCTTGTTGATGTTTTTAGGTATTTTAGCCACTGTTTCCAATACAGTCAAATTCTTAGGAAAATTTTTCACTGCTAATTTTTTGCATTGAAGAATTTTTACAAAAAAAGTGGTTGCAGGTCCATTAACTTCAGTTCCAAATTGGAGACTATATAATTCTATTTAAGGGTATCTTTCTTGGTCTTTGGAAAACCAACTTTTAACCTGCAAGGTATGGCAGTCTAGTTTTGATTCACTCTAGATATTTTATTTACAAAGTACCGAGCATATCTGGTGAGGAGTTCCCTGTCTGTTACCTGTCCATGGATTTGGATATTAAGGGTTACAAATTAACTGTAATAGCAGTTTATGCTCAAATAGATGATTTGCATGAAGGGAAAAAGAGAAATTTTATGTAGCTCTGTTGTAATGGCTTCATAATACCCACCTCTGTACTCTGCTTGTTCTTGCAATTACACAAACATGGATGTTATTAAAAAAAATTACCATTCCAAAATATAAAGAAAAGGTTTTCCAATTCAAAAAATAACCAAACATTGCACAAAAATGTTTCAGTAAATTCTGTTTCTGAAAATTACTTTTTAAACAGAATTTTATAAAATGTAAAAAAAAACAAGTAAATATAAAAAAAGTACGTTTTGAGAGATATGAAATCCTTCAAAATTAAAGAAAGGCGTATGTTAGATAATAAATAAAATATGCATGTCATTGTTTTTAAAGAAGCTATTTTTTTAAAACAAAAGAAATACTAAAATTATAATGAATTTTCTGATTTCACTATCAACTTGAGAGGCCCAGGTCAAGTTTCTAAAATGTGTTAATGCCATAGTTTTATTAGTTATAACTTTCAATAATACAAAATTTTTCATAGAATTTAAAATGGCAGAAAACCATTTTTCATCAGGTTTAGTGCAACCTAAGCCTGAGATACAAAAAAATTATCATAAATTTATATTCCTGTAATGATGTTCTGTTTCTTTTATTGAGATGCTGCCACCCTGAATCAGCGTTTCACATTTTTCGAACAACGATGGAAATCAATTCAAGTCACTGAATAACTAAGATACTTTACTTTTTTAAAAGCGGTAAACTACTTCGTATTTTGAATAAAAACATAGTCCAATGTACAAGTAAGTTCAGTATAAGAAAAATCTTTTAACTATTAGCAGACGACCATTTCTTTACAGCGTTCAGGTCCTTGTAAAGGCAGTTACTTTTATAGGGATTTGAATACTAGATCGTGGATAACGGTGTTCTTTGGTGTTTGGGTTTCAATTAACCACACATCTCATCACACGAATGGTCGAACTGAGACTGTACAAGACTACACTTCATTACCCTCACACATATCATCCTCTGAAGTAATACCTGCACGGTAATTCGCGGAGGCTGAACAGGAAAAAGACAAAAAAGAAAGACGATCATTTTCGAAGTGAGTTCTTAAACAGTGTTGCCAGTAAGTACATCAAATTATTTTCTTTAACATTTCTCTTTGGTAAATCATTAAAGAAATGGATAAAGATAAAATTAAAATTCTTGACGAATGGAAGAAAGTGTTTGAAATTATCTGAGGATAAATAAAAAACAAAACTTTGAAATAAAGGTGTCGTAGAGAAGCCAGTGTAGGCATTATTTAAAAATAATTTATTTTTATCTTATCTGTTAAAATAACTTACAATTGTGTTTAGTAGACGTTAATTTGCATATTTAAGAGATACCAGATGTCGTACAGTTGTTACTTTATGATTGTGAAAGTCACTTGTTATTGGTTAGGATTTCGTATATCAGTATTGAGCAAAAACCTGCAGTGCTAAGATATTTGTGTAGCAGGTTGTTTAACTTGGTCGTTTCAGTATTTTAAGTAACCGGTTCCTTTCCTGTACGTAAAGAGCTCAGTCATTCTTGAGAGGTCGTTTTGTTTGTAGTTAGTGGCGGTATCAACTAGGAATGGAGGTAATTATGCTTTGTAAATTTAGATTGTGTGTTTATGTATTATTGTGTTGTCACGGTGTTTTTAAAGAAAGAGAGTATTTTTTAACCAAACATTTTCACTAAATTAACTTATGATACAGATACCGGTGTACGAGAAAAAAATTAATCCACTAAATTCTTTTTATTCATACTATTCTCGAAATATTACTCCAAGAACATATCTTGTTTGTAAATGTGTGGGATACAGCAGTTTTATGACTTATTTAGGTTAGGATCATATCTCTAGCTTGTAATTCTGTCAGATTTATTTATTTTTTCTTCTGTTAAATTGTAATCATGTTAAGTTGTTTTTTAAATCTTGTACGTGCCATATCATTCAGCTTCAAAAATTAATCAAAAACTTATGATAGGAGAAAAATCACCCCCTAATGAATTGTTCAATTTGATATTATAAATGTTAAAAATCTTAATTTGATTACAATTATTAACAGGTGAAATTAATCGTAACAGAACTAAAATATTTTAAAACCGAAGTATCTTTAAATTTCAAATAAAATAAATATAATTAAATTCTAGGCAGAGTTAAGTAATTCAAATTATAAAACTAATATTACAAAAAATGTATGCATAATAGACAAAGCAATTTGAATGACAGCAGTTTATACATTGTAATATTGTGTTAACCCTTCATTAATATTTATAATCTGCTATACTTATGAATATGAGTAGGAAATGTTATGCTAACTAGTTGATGATTAAAACGTTATTCATAAAGTTTTTATCAATAAGATGAATTACTTAGGAAAACAAGAATTTAGCCCTCGTAAATAAGAATGTAAGAGTGCTAATATAGAAATTGGCATAGACAATCGTTTTTCTATATGAAGTTATTATTTTTGCCCCAATAAAGTTCCAAAATTCTTTAAAACATTTTAAATTTCAAAAATGTAAGAATAATTAAAATATCTTATAGATTTAATGATTATGAGAATTAAAATGATGAGAGGGAAGGATTCATTTTATAATTTATTAATTCCTTTTTTATTTATTTTTATAAAAGTAACAAGTTACAAATTATATTTATTTGTTTAATGCTCACATTAACATTAATTCTTACAAGACTATTATCCTTTGTTTCATTAGGATGTAACTTAAATCCCTTTTGAACTATTGGGACTATTGTATTACAAAATATGATACAAATCACATTAATTGTTATCTATAATCTGAATTATTTCAATTAGATGGTTTCAATTACATAGTAGAATTATATTATTGTCACTCATACTCCACATTTAATGTTCAAAAGAAAAATACTTCCTTTGCACATAAAATGTATGTATGATAGGTACATCATAAGAATTATTAATGAACACTAGATAAAAATCCCACCATTGAAAAATAGCAATAGTCATTCTCAAGAATAACGATTATCAGATGCAAGGTCTATTAGGGAAGGTAAAGTGGTTCACAATGCCATATTTGCTGCATCAAATATATTATGCACCAGTACAATGTACGTTCAATTCTACAAGTGACATATTCACTCTGTGAAGGAAAGGAACTGACAATAGTAACATCATTAATGCCAGAAAAAGTTAATAAATTAATCTCAACTAGAGCTGTTCATTTTTCGCAGCTATTAGAAAGAATGAGACAAATGGTATAAAGAATATTATTTCTTTAATAAAACCAATTTTTTTACTGTTAAACTTACTATCTAGAGCAGATTTCCCACATAAATTTAGGCTAGTTAATTGAAATCTACCTGTAAAAATAACTATTTGTTACTATTGAAAAATAATAGCATTTAATATCTTACTTTCTAAAAACATTAAAACATTAATTATATAAATATTATATCGCTATTGGTGATGATAAAATAAGAAAATGATTCTAGAAGCACAGCATGAAGCAGTTACCATTAAAAGAGTCATTAAATTAAGATTCATATGAAAATATACTCCAAACAAGTATGATTGTTAAATATAGTCAATGTTAGACAGAATTACTGACTTAACTCCACTGTAACTTTTATTCTGCGTCTTAAATTGCATAGATTTCTATATAACATTGAATGTGTAAAAAAATATTTCAAATACAAATACCAAGTTGTAAATTAATAGAATAATAGGTTTTAACATAATAATAGTATGTTTTTTTATTTCTTTATTGGTTTGAAAAAACCTTCAAAATACTGCATTTTTTATGATTTTAGTAATTTACAAATTTTGTAGTACTACATAACCTACCCTCATTAATTCAGACCTTATTAATGCAGTTTTCAGTTAATCTAAAATGCAAAGTAAAAAAAAATTGCACTACATCGGCTGCATTTAGATTTTATTTTATTTTTTGTGATAACACAAAATTAGCTGGAAATGTGAACTGTTATTAAAATGCACATGAACTAACAAGGTGACATGAATATCATTCAGTGATAGATATGACTATATAAAAGTTTCTTACTTTCTCACCAATAATAAACCCCCTCATCTTTTGAAAGATGTGTACTCCAAGAAGTATAATTATTTATTTCTATCTTTATTATAAATATCAATTAACTTCTACCCTACAGGGAATTTGTAGTTAAATTACTTATATGTATAAAGTTCTTTCACTTTGTAAAAATCAGAATGTAAATAAATCCAATTGTCAAAAGAGCACTACCTATTGGATTTAATTCAAACTACTCTCTAAACACAGTAGTCTGTTCAAAATACCCCTAATTTTCTTTCTACTGGTCAGATGAAGGATTCAATAGCTTTAAACCTTCCCTGGATGATGCAGACCATTTTGAAAAAACCCGCACATAAATTGGTCCTGAGTTTTTTAGTTTATAGCAGACACATATACCAACATTGCCTTTTATTATTATATAGAAGAAGAAGTCTGTATGTTTGTTTCATAAATATCTCAGCGCTGGTGGCACCCAGTGGGTATAGATTTTGCAAAAAATTTTATTTTCATGTAACTAGTACATATTTTGAATATGAGCCAAATTGGTCCATAAATACAATTTTTCTAAATATCTCAACCCCAGTGCCAACTAGAAGATCCATTTTTTTGTAGGTATTTCTTTCCATGTAAGAAATATTAATATGAGCGAAATCGAACCATAAATAATTTTTCAAAATATCTGCACCACCTACTGAGTCCAAACTAATTCAGAACCTTTGGGTGTGCACACAACAACTCACCAAAGTTTCATCGCAATTGGATAAATGGTATAGGAGTGCAAACAGGACAGACAAACATTAATTTTTATTTGTAGAGAAGATAAATTCATCTGTCAAATAAATGGATTGGATAACTGTTTTGTATAATTAATGAAAATCTAGCTAAAGCTATGAGTAGAATTGTAAAAATCAGAGATAGTATTGCTTAATGGAAAATGGAAATCAAGTGATATAAATAAGTGATAGAGATAAGTTAGTAAAAGTAAGTTACTCGAGTTAATTACATTTGCTCACATCAATTTGAGATGAAACTTAAGCATAATGAGTGGCCTTTTATTAATATATTCTTCATGGGCAGTATTAGTTTTGTTTTTTGTTTAAAGATTTTCATCAGGAAAAATTTATCAACAATACATAAATCTGAGTTAATTTAAATAACTAATGAGATCTGTAACTAAAAAATTCAGATGTGTGAAATTCATTTTATGTACTCTTTAGTTTAAATACATATATATAATTATTTAATATTAAATGAAATATAAACTGCCAGAACACAGTAAATAGGTAAGTTAAATTTGACCATATGAATCCAAGAATCGATTATTGCAGGATCCTGCAACTTCAGTTGTTATTAAAATTTATAATTATATTAAAACATACTTTTTTAAAAATATGCTTTAATAAATATCTTAGAATATATGTTTATTATTTTTTAATATTATTGTAGAATTTGATAACTGAAGTTGTGGGATCCCATGTAAATTGATGCTTGGCATTATTATGCTAAGTTCAATTATTTACTTTGTTTTGGTGGTTTGTATTTCATTTATTACTAAATTTTATTAGCAAATTGGTCAGTATGTTAATGAATTATTTGAATTTTCAAAGAAATACATAAATCAATATAAATAATTTTTATTATTTTCTGAAAACCTTCTTTAAATAACTACATGCTGTGTAATATTAACTAACTTTTGTTGTGTTGTAATCTTGTCTAGTGATTTTTTGAAAACCTTGAGCATACACATATTCTGTCATTATGTTCTTCAGAATGCTGTGTGGGTGACCTTGTAAGCAAAACTAGATTTGTGAATGAGAAAAAAATTTACTTTGCTCATTCAATATCAATTTATTGCCTTTTAGAGAAATACCATTTTTTATATTTTACAGTTCTAAAAAGATCTTTTAGAGAACATCACCTTCAAGAAAACTACTGTATTCTGAAAAAATATTGTACAGAAAATTGAGTATTTGTGTATAACTTATGTAGATGCAAAATTAATTTAAGTAAAATTGCCAAATCTGTAAGATATATGTAAAATAATTTTTTAATTATTTATTTGAAAACAGCCTTTTTTTAATTTTTGATAATACAAACTGAATGCTAAGATAATAACTACAAAAAAATCTCAAAGATAGGTAATATATTAGCAATTTAAGAAAGTATATTTAAGGTACACTTCGTCCATTAATTTTTTTTTTACAAAGTTGTATTTTGGAAATTTATCAATAGACTAGCTTAAAGTCAGAAGCTAACTTTAATATTACTACAGGATGGACATGACTGCTTAAAAAATTTAGTAGTTTCAGTTTTGATGAATGAGAGAGTTCCTGTTGCTAAAAACTGACAAACCCTTAGCAAACTCTTTCATTTTTTAATTAACCTAATGACATTTGTGTTCACCATTTTGGTTTAATTAGTCAGAATTAAAATTTTTTTGATACCTTTTACTTGTCTCGCAAATACCTTAAAAATAAACAATCACATGACCATATGTCTCATTTAAGATTATTCTGAAGATTGAATACCCAAAATTGGGGCTTACTGAGTACCCTCTCTTAATGAGAATTCTCTGAAGAGAGAATCTGGATACCTTAAATAAATAAAAAATTAAATTAATAAATTTAATAAAAAAAAAAAAATAATAAATTCATAATTAAATAAATTAAAAAATAAATAATACAAAATAATCAATTTAATAAAAAAATAATTTACCAAATTTGTTTGTATGTGCATATATAATTTTATGAACTTTATGTTTGTTTTATCTGAAACAAACACAAACATGAAGTTCATAAAATTGTACATACAAAATTAATTTATTTAACACAAACACATTGTTGGCTGCCATTTTGTATGAGTGAGAATTTAATTTTAATTGTATAATTTTCTTGTCTCATTGAGCTCTGTAAAATGATTTATCAAATGACCATTGGGTTCCATTTAAAATTTTTGTGTTGCCTTCCCGCTGCCAAAAAGTCAAAAAGAGTGAAATAAACGTTCATTGAAGTAGCTACTTGGTACAAGGGAGAGTGCTGGAAACCCCATCCAGTTATCTCAATTATAAAAAAGACAGACACATACACACATGTGCACATGCACCGATTTAGTAAATTAGATAATCTAGAATAATAGATTTGATTCATATTATCACATTTAATAAAATAATAGTTCCAATACTTGGAGGTTTTAAATTAGCATCTAATAAAACTAAGAACAATGTGTAAATTAATGTAAATGGAGGTATTTATGAAATAAATGTTTTATAAGAATTTATAATTTTTAACTATGGTGTAATGCACTCACTGATTCTCATACTTTTTCGTCCACCGCCCACATTGAGAATTAAACATTTTCTAGCGCCACCCAAAATTTTTAAACTTAACCATCTATTAAAAATAATAATTGCAATTACAGTTTTTAAGATGTGCTCTTAAAAACAGCATTTAAAAAAATCCTTTAATTTCCATATTTATTTGTATCAATACGTTGCTTAGATCGGAAGATATACAGCATTAAAGATAAAAGTGGCCTTTTCTCTTTAAAGTGGAATATTTTGGTTCATAAACATCATAGAGATGCACAAAAAAACAAATTAAAGCTAACTTCTTAAGCTTTTAAATGGTTTTAATGCAGTTTACTGGAAAATTTTTAATTCTCCCATGTGTTTGATCAAACATGAAGAAAAACTTTCAAATTTTTAAAATTTTTTCTTCTCGCTGAATTTTTTTTTAATTTGATAATTTTTGAAATTTAAGAATATTGTCAAAAAGTAGAGTATTCAAGTTTTAATTTTTTTTTCATTCATCTCTAAGCCTCTTGGTAGCAAAGTTAAACTAGTTTGAATACAATCATTTTTTATCGTAAAATATAGCCATCCCTTTAATTTTTTGTATTAGTGTAGTAAGTATTTAATTTTAGTTTGAAATATCAGGAAAACATAATTTTTGCCTTTTTTTAATCAGCTATCGCCTTCCTAGACTGCCTGAACGCCCTCAATTTTTTGTTGGCCTTCTACCACCCTCCCTGAAGATTTCCAGAAGGGGCATTATCACCCATTTTGAGAACGAATGGTGTAATGGAATATATGGAAATTAAGGTATCAGTAAATTAGGTTAAATGAAATTTGTAATTTTGTTGTTGTTAATGCAATTATGATAAATATTAATAAACAATAAATAAACACTGAAGAAGTAAAACATAATACAGTCTTAGTAAAAATACTGTTTTACATAGTTAGTTAAACAAGTAGAAAACATGATTGTTCCAGTGTGATTGCTGAGAGCAACTGTCATAGTGGGGATTACATTGCAGTTTTAAAAATGTTGTCCTTGAACAGAAAAAATCCTAGTTTTCTTTGTTTGGTCATTTGTTAGGGTGAAATTTTTCCTGTATTAAATGTTTAAGTTTTTTAAACTCTATCCAAGCTTACTTTGCATTTTATTTAATTAGTTTCAGTAACTTCAGGGTGTTTACTAAGTATGATTAGTAACACTTAGCAAACATAATTTTATTAGAAGTTAAATTCGACTAATTCTTCAAATTTATTAACTAATCTTTGCAAAGTTAACTTCTATAAACAATTCACATACCCTGAAAACCCTCTGAAATTGGGTGCATTGTCAATCAGTTAATAAAACACCTGGAAGCAGTATTGTAAAACAAACTTCCCTTTGCTGAGTAATTTTTGTTAATTAATTTCCTTAGGACTCTAATTACGTACATCTAATTAAAAAATATACTGAAAATATTAATTAAATGTTTAAAAGAACTTTTTTCTTTAGTTTTCTCTAAAGATTTGGCAATTACAAAAATTACAGATTAATGGGAGACTTAACAAGCTTTCTTCATTGCTAGGAAATTTATGAGATACTTTTAGTGTGGTAATATCTAAGTGTAGCAGCAGATTTTTTGATAGCAATTATATCTCCAGGGAATTTCTACTGCATCTTAGTAGACAAATTTTTATCTTGTATGATCTGTGATTAAATCTTCTGTGATACAGTTAATCTAAACACATTCATTCTCTACTATTAAGTTTTACTAATTTGTTAAATTTAAAAGTGGATTTGTTCTTTATCTGTGTATGAGTAAAAATTGCACATTCTTGTCAGTTGGTGTTAAGTTTTTAAACAGCAGTAATTCATCTTATTAATAAAAACTTAGTGAGAAAATTTTTAATAACTGATTAGCTAGTTAAGCTTAATTGTTGAAAGTTGTACAGTGGTGAGAACATTTCCTATTTCATATTCATAAATATAACAGATTATAAATATTAATGAAGTATTAAAAAATATTAACAATATATAAATTGCTGATATACAGCTTGCTTTAACTATTATGCATACATTTTTTGTAGTATTAGTTTTATGATCTTTTCATGTATTGTACCTTTTTTCATAAGTATGTTATTTTTCTTAACTTTATTGATAACTTAACTTAGCCTAAAATTTAATTAATTTAGTTTGTTTGAGTTTAAAACTTATAAAAAGTTCTATTTACATATTTATAACTTTAAGTTTAAGTAAATGTATGTTTTTTGTTTGAAACATTCTAGAGCTAATTTTTTTGTGTGGAAAATATAATTTTCTTAAGGAAAATTAATAACATAGCCTAATTTGATTTACTGTTATTGTTATATATTTTATGTTTTTTAAGGAATGTGTTACATTCTTGTTGTTTTCCAATTTTCTTAATTGTGGAAATTATATAAATTTAAATAAAGATGCTCCTAATATGGGAAAGCTATCTGATCTGCTTTTCTTAGCTTCATGGCAAGTATACATTAAATATATTATGTTCCTAATTACCAATAACAGTCATTAATGAACCACAAAGTACAGTACCTAATTGAATAAAATGCACCACTTGAAATATACCTGTTGATCCTTGTATCATCCTAGCATGATTTTTGTTGTTGTTATATTTACATTATGATGAATGGGCATAGTTATGCTGAACATTATTCAGTTTATTTAAATAAAATTTAAATAAACTGAATAATTTATTGTGCAATATGATAATATGTTTTTGGATTGGATTGATTTAGAACTATTGTTTTGAACAGGTTTTTGGTAAATTAAATTAGATGTCATAAATATTACGATAGTATAAATTTATATTTTCACAAAAAATTTACTTTTTTTTAATAAGTAGGTCTAATATGTAATCTATTTTTAAATTTAAGTTTCTAATGTATGCATTATTATAATTCAATTTTAATTTGAATTATGCATGATTTTAATATTATTTGTTCTCAACAACAATATAATTGATACATTTTGGAGGATAAACGGAGGAGGTAGAGGTATAGAACCAATTTTTTTTGTCTTCAGTCATTTGACTGGTTTGATGCAGCTCTCCAAGATTCCCTATCTAGTGCTATCTCGTTTCATTTCAGTATACCCTCTACATCCTACATCCCTTACAGTTTGTTTTACATATTCCAAACGTGGCCTGCCTACACAATTTTTTCCTTCTACCTGTCCTTCCAATATTAAGGCGACTATTCCAGGATGCCTTAGTATGTGGCCTATAAGTCTGTCTCTTCTTTTAACTATATTTTTCAAAATGCTTCTTTCTTCATCTATTTGCCGCAACACCTCTTCATTTGTCACTTTATCCACCCATCTGATTTTTAACATTCTCCTATAGCACCACATTTCAAAAGCTTCTAATCTTTTCGTCTCAGATACTCCGATTGTCCAAGCTTCACTTCCATATAAAGCGACACTCCAAACATATACTTTCAAAAATTTTTCCTGACATTTAAATTAATTTTTGATGTTAAAAAATTATATTTTTGACTAAAGGCTCGTTTCGCTTGTGCTATTCGGCATTTTATATCGTTCCTGCTTCGTCCGTCTTTAGTAATTCTACTTCCCAAATAACAAAATTCTTCTACCTCCATAATCTTTTCTCCTCCTATTTTCACATTCATTGGTCCATCTTTGTTATTTCTACTACATTTCATTACTTTTGTTTTGTATTTGTTTATTTTAATGTGATAGTTCTTGCGTAGGACTTCATCTATGCCATTCATTGTTTCTTCTAAATCCTTTTTACTCTCGGCTAGAATTACTATATCATCAGCAAATCGTAGCATCTTTATCTTTTCACCTTGTACTGTTACTCCCAATCTAAATTGTTCTTTAACATCATTAACTGCTAGTTCCATATAAAGATTAAAAAGTAACGGGGATAGGGAACATCGTTGTCGGACTCCCTTTCTTATTACGGCTTCTTTCTTATGTTCTTCGATTATTACTGTTGCTGTTTGGTTCCTGTACATGTTAGCAATTGTTCTTCTATCTCTGTATTTGAACCCTAATTTTTTTAAAATTCTGAACATTTTATTCCAGTCTACGATATCGAATGCCTTTTCTAGGTCTATAAACGCCAAGTATGTTGGCTTGTTTTTCTTTAATCTTTCTTCTACTATTAATCTGAGGCCTAAAATTGCTTCCCTTGTCCCTATACTTTTCCTGAAACCAAATTGGTCTTCTCCTAACACTTCTTCCACTCTACGCTCAATTCTTCTGTATAGAATTCCAGTTAAGATTTCTGATGCATGACTAGTTAAACTAATTGTTCTGTATTCTTCACATTTATCTGCCCCTGCTTTCTTTGGTATCATGACTATAACACTTTTTTTGAAGTCTGACGGAACTTCCCCTTTTTCATAAATATTACACACCAGCTTGTATAATCTATCAATCGCTTCCTCATCTGCACTGCGCAGTAATTGTACAGGTATTCCGTCTATTCCAGGAGCTTTTCTGCCATTTAAATCTTTTAATGCTCTCTTAAATTCAGATCTCAGTATTGTTTCTCCCATTTCATCCTTCTCAGCTTCCTCTTCTTCCTCTATAACACCATTTTCTAATTCATTTCCTCCGTATAACTCTTCAATATATTCCACCAATCTATCGACTTCACCTTTCGTATTACATATTGGTGTACCATCTTTGTTTAACACATTATCAGATTTTAATTTATGTACCCCAAAATTTTCCTTAACTTTCCTGTATGCTCCGTCTATTTTACCAATGTTCATTTCTCTTTCCACTTCTGAACACTTTTCTTTAATCCACTCTTCTTTCGCTAGTTTGCACTTCCTGTTTATAGCATTTCTTAATTGTCGGTAGTTCCTTTTACTTTCTTCATCACTAGCATTCTTATATTTTCTACGTTCATCCATCAGCTGCAATATATCGTCTGAAACCCAAGGTTTTCTACCAGTTCTCTTTGTTCCGCCTAAGTTCGCTTCTGCTGATTTAATAATTTCCTTTTTAACATTCTCCCATTCTTCTTCTACATTTTCTACCTTATCTTTTTTACTCAGACCTCTTGCGATATAATAAAAACTTGGGCTCATGACAGAGCATCATCTCCATATGCCCTTTTCAATTTTGAAAAGGTTTCTGTAGCATTCTCACAGAGTTTAACAAAACTTGATTGCACAACGTTGCTCATAAATAGTATCGCTCATTTCTGTAATGCACAACAAATACTTGTTTCATGAAAAGTTTGTTTATGCCTTATGTGGCAACAATAGCCTAAAAATATTAATACCCAACATAAATCAGCTATTCATATAACCATATGTTTACTAGTAACTTTTGCAGTGTTGCCACTTTGGCTGCCAAAAAAAACTAGTCTCATTACTTTTTTTACAAACCTTGTATTTTCATGTATACACATTTTATTATTATTATTACATACACACTACAGAATCTAATAATATTTCTAATCTTATTATTACTTCTTCATTTGTACGTCAAAAGCGCTTTCAAGGATCTTCCCTCGTCAGTTGATCAAAAATTAAAAACTTTAAAATTATACATTAAAAATTAAAATTATTCCATATATAGTGTAACATATATGGAATAATGTTACATTATTCCATAATGTAACATTATGGAATGATAGTTCCAATAATAACATTATGGAATGAATCATGTTCACCACTAGACCAACCCGGTGGGTTGGTCTAGTGGTGAACATGTCTTCGCAAATCAGCTGATTTTGAACTTGTTCAAGTCCATTGTTCAAGTCCTAGTAAAGGCAGTTACTTTTATATGGATCTGAGTACTAGATTGTGGATACCGGTCTTCTTTGGTGGTTGGGTTTCAATTAACCATACATACATCTCAGAAATAGTCAACCTGAGACTGTACAAGACTACACTTCACTTACAGTCATACATATCATCCTCATTCATCCTCTGAAGTAATACCTGATGGTGATTCCTGGAGGCTAAACAGGAAAGAAAACAAAAAAAAAATATATATAAGTATAATAATATTATATACACATTATTTTATATATTCGTATATACACATTTTATTCTACTTTTTAATAATTGCATTTATATATCAAAATTGAATATAGAGATTACCTGAGACTGTGGACGTGTAATATTCTCTTGCAAGAACTATATTATTTATTACTAAATTAAAACTGTTTTTTTTTTGTACTTAATATTTTATGTTATTACAGTGAAGTTCATTACACATTTTTTTTTCTTATTATAGGTTCAGATACTGAGCACATCTGGTAATAAATCAGTTGGCACATTAGACAGTGTGAGTATTTTGAGATACTTTTATTGCATTAGTTAACATTATGATGTTCATATTAACTGTTTTCTACTATTTCAAAATTGTAAAATTTCTCTTATTTCTGTATAGCGTTTATTATTTAGACACATTGAATTAATCTGTGTTAATTTAAAATAGTTTTCTGTTTTTATATATTTTTTTTAATGAAAAATTGTATTTTATGAGTTTTGGTTTAAGTTTTTATGATTCTCTTTATAATTATTTATGTTTGACCTAAAAGAAGAAATTGAATAAGCCTTTGAAAAAATAAATTTGGATCATATATTATGTGATACTTTGCTTCAGTTTTCAACTTTACCTACAATGAAGTATAAATTGAAAGCTTGAATAAAAGTATTGTCCTGGTACCAGAAACTGAAGTGTTACTTTTGTTCAATGATAATAGTGACTCTTGATGGATCAATTATTACTTATGGTTTTTTTTCAATTACCTCCTGCTTTCAGGAGCCAGTAAATACTCAATGGTAACAGAGTTCAGGTGATTCAAATTCCTTGATGAATCCTCCTTGTCCTCTCAGCTTGCATTCTTAACTTATACTTGTTCAGTTTCTAAAGATTTAAGTGCAATATTGAAATAATTTTTTTTTCAGTATGTTTTTTCTTTAATTACTAGAAAAAAACTTAAAGTACAGAAAAGGGTGTTGCTGTTTCTAATCGCCAAGCCTGCTAACTAAAACAGATTTTAAATATTGCCACATTCAAAACATTGTGTTAATAATGTGTCCAAGACGCAGAAAAACTTGGTCTCTAAGAAGTGAAACTGCTTTCCCTGTCAGACAACTGAATTCCTTGGTTCCCGTTTGTTAACACATTGCCTTCAGGCTTTACTTTGTAAAAATCGAACCAGAGGCAGATTTTTCTTTTGTTTTATTTAGCTCATAGTGCTTTCTAGTATTACTCAAGTTTATATTATAAATAAAACTATTCCAGATGTCAGGAATTGAAAATAAAAGCACACATTTACTCCACCAAACATACTAACACAGATAGTGGCATTTGCAAATGAGCCTGATTGTAACTAGTAACATAGTAACATATTTAACCTGCAACGTGCAGCATCTGTTATTTTGAACAGAATGTTTTTGTTTTTTTTATATATATATATATATATATATATATATATATATTTATATTAAAAAGATATGTTAATAAAGCACCAGATAAATTTTGGGCTGCATGATTCATATAATTTGTACACTTGATAATATTTCATTAAAATTTTTTAACTTTTAATCCCTCTATTTTACATTTGACAATGGTAATGTATTACTTAAAAGTTTAATATCTACTTTAGTAACTGATGATAAATTCATGAAATTCCAAAGACATGGATGGGTAGATCGTTATTACATTTATTATTTTTGTTGGCTTTATATATTTTACATAATATTAATAGCTATACTTATAAAATTTAAACTTTTGTTTAAATATTGTTTAAAGTTTGCCTTTTTCCCATTATTTTAAATTAAATAAAATATTTGTTGTTCATGAAATCAGCAATTTTGTTTTGTTACCAGATTTCTAATTTTATAGAACCTAAGGGGAATTTATTTTAACTTATTTAAATATTTTCTGTGTTTTAAGCTTTTTTTTATAATGCATATAAAAGTACTCCTGTGTGTAGTAGAAGTTGTTTAAAATTTTATTTATAGCGTTGTATTTAAATATTTCTGTCAGAATAATAATCAGTTTTGAATAGACATTGGTAATTTGGTGATCACTACGTCTAGTTGAAGAGTTGCGAGTTAATATTAGCTACGTCTATTGCTGCGAGTTAATATTAGAAAGAGATGTTGCGATACTTCAAAAATGTAATAATTACAGAATTTTGAATGAAATTACTTACTCAACTTTCATTAGTCATTGATGAGTTCGTTGAAATAGTGCTTACATTGGCACTGGCCAAACCTTTCATAATAATTAGTTACAATTGATCATTTTGTAGTTTATTTTAATTTTCTCTTTATTTATTTAATTGCATTGTAGAGCTTAATGAGTTTAGTGCAAAATGTTTGCTGTTCACAGAAAGGCTGTTGTACATAAAATCAAGTGAAAAAAAAATTAATTTTTGGTACATACTATATCTACTATTTTTCAAAATCTTACATTTTTCCCTTGTATTTTCACAATGTAATGATTTCTATTATTCTTATCTTTCCATACTAAGAAACAATAGACTTTTTTATGCTAGGTTTATTTTTTGTTTATATATTGAATTTAACCAACCATTAGAAATTTAATCGTTGTTAAGAAACACATATTTCTATTTAGGTTACTTGAATAGTTACAGAAAGTTATACAGTCCATCATTTTGTTATATAGGTGTGTGATTTTTATGTTTCAGTTATCAAGCAGTAGTACAATCAGTGATGTCAAAAAAGGAGTACAAAAACTGAATAAAAAATTATATCCTGACAGACAGTCAATTAGATTAGAACCAAAAGGAAAAACGTTGAAAGATAGTGATACGTTATCAAGCATTAGTATTAAAAATGGTGGTAAATTATATGTTAAAGATCTTGGACCACAAATAGGATGGATTACTGTATTCCTTGCCGAGTATGCTGGACCTTTATTTATTTATTTATGGTTTTACCAGCGGCCATGGATATTTTATGGTAATACATCAGGTGCTCTTCCCACACAACATGTTGTACATTTAGCTGCTGGTTGTTATACATTCCATTATGCAAAAAGAATATTGGAAACGTTATTTGTTCATCGATTTTCTCATAGCACAATGCCTATCATGAATTTATTCAAAAATTGTTCATATTATTGGTTGTTTACGGCATATGTAGCTTATCATGTTAATCATCCATTATATACCAGCCCATGTATTCTGCAAGTCTACATTGGATTGGCATCTTTTGTTGTAAGTAATAATTACTGTAATTAAATTGTAGATCTAATATTTCTGGTAATTTTGATATGTGAACCTATCTTGAAAATTTTAAGTGTAAAGTACAAAAACAGATATACTTATCTGCATAGTTTTAAAAATAAACTTTGTTTAAAACTTCCTCTGCAGGTCTCTTGTTAAATGTTGTGTTGGTAAGTAAAATTGAGCATATAATAATGTGAGTTAAAAAAAAAACCCATTAAATACATTTACTTTATCTTTATTTATTTATCTTTCATTTAAACAAATAGTAAAGTTATTTTTATACTAATACTAAAGTAAATAAATACTAATAGTAAAGTTTTTTTGGCATGACTCAACAGCCATTTGCCAGGTTAAGGCATCCTTTGTAGGACCACATATTTTACTTCAAAATCTCCTTTCTTTCTTTTGGATTTCTTTTAAAAGTAGAATCATTCTCAAAACTTTCTGGATCATGCAGGCTTGTGGACAAATCACCTTAATGTTGCCTTTATAGATTGTTATACACGTTTTGTTTTAGATGATAGGCCAACAGTTTTGTTTGCCTGATTTCGTAGGGCTGTTTCTTGACTATCCCATTCTATGACTTCTCATAGGTATTTTAACTGCTTTACTTGATCTATTTTTCCATACATAGTTTTTAGAAAAGTTGGAAAATCTTAATATTTGTCAAAAGTTATTTACAGGTCTGTCATTTCTACTGTTTCTTGTAATACGAATAAATTAACAATTAATGTAATCCACCTTACCTGCACGTTAATATGTACTCTAGATCTTTCGGCCTACCGGGAAGCCATCATCAGAAGTTAAAATTATATATTTAAAATCAAAAGTTTAAAAAATCATAGTTAAACATATACTCTATATATATATATATATATGATTATATATATATATATATATATAATCTGTAAACATATACTCATAGTTAAACATATAAGAGTACATGTACTCTGGTGGATTAAAATGAAATCAAACAGAACCATGTTATCAAAGAGATAATTATTAAATTAAATTATTACTTCTTTATATTTGTTTAGTATGTTTTTAAATAATATATCATCTTTAACAAACTTTTGTTCATTAATTAAATTTTTATTATTACAATATATATATTTTTCCAAATTACAAGTATTGTAATATTTGTAAGAAATATCTAAGATATTCATGAAATTACTATGATTGTATGTATGATCGTATTCTATATTATGTTTGGCAAAGTTAGAGTTTTCTGGTTTATTATTTTTATGCTATTTATATGTTCTTTAGTACGTGTGGAAAATTTACGATTGGTCATACCCATCTATATAAAATCGCAGTCATCACAAACAAGACTGTATACTCCCTGTTTTATCAAATGTAGAATCATTATCATATGATATTTTATTAAAATTATTAATATATTTAATTAATTTGTTATTAGTAACATAAATGCGTGCTCAGAACCCATTGAGCACTAATTTTTCTAAAGCCAAGATGATCAGTGATAATGGATTGAGCACTCCCAGAGCTGATACCCACTTCTGACTTGAACAGGCAATATGAGAACCGGCAATCACCTTTGGTAAGCTCTTGTGAATGGCACGGATGTTCTCAGCTGAGAGACTTGACCTTGGGTGTCAATCATTTCTTTTGTTTTCTACACTTTCTTACCCACCCTTAAATTATATGCCCCATATATACACTCGGTTTTGGGACAGTGTAGCATTCCCAAACTATACCTTTAAAAGATTTAAAATTACCACGGGTTTAACTCCTTCATTAGTTAAAAACTATGATTTTACATTGTGCAACAGACAATGGGACTTCTTGCTCACTCATGGCTGTACTGATGATAGAACAGAGCAGAGCAGCTAACCAAGTTTGTTCTGCTTCTCACACTGAACCCCCCTCAACAATCCAGCTCGGAATTGCTTGTTGCGTAGAATAGCAAAATTTCCGTTAAAATTTGTTCCCCCTTGTATTAAATGAAGAAGAAAATCCTTATAATACTTGATCCATAATCCGTTATATACTTGATGTGACCTCATAAATACTAAAAAATACTTTTTCATGAAGGATGTACACAGTATGAGTTACATAGCTTTAGTATAAGGTATAAAGAAAAGTATATTTTTAATTCTGTAGCTGCATCAAACTGCATCATTTGTTCATCCATCAAACTTGCAGTCTTTACTACTTGTAATATAAACTTAAGTTTATATTAAGTTTGAAGAATTAATTTAATAACTTTTCACATTTATTAATCTATAAATTTCTTTATTCAGGTCATGTTATTGTAAGTTACATAGCTATTAAGTTTTCACAGAATTTTATGTTTTGATATTCCATAAATAATGAAAAGCAATGTTTCCAGCCGCTGCCTGAAAAGGTCAAGGGAAAACGTGGAAAACCCTCATCAAAGCAGCATTTATAGGTACATAATTATAAATATAGTTCATATTATTATATAAAATTATTATTATTATTAATTTACATGTTTTTTTATAGATAAGTGAGCTTGGTAATTTTAGTGTACACATGGCATTGAGAAATTTACGACCTCCTGGCACAAAAGTACGTCGTATTCCTGTTGCAACTGGAAACCCATTCACTACTCTCTTCAACTTTGTTTCCTGTCCCAATTACACATATGAGTTCTTCTCTTGGGTTTCATTTACAGTTATGACTCAGTGTCTACCAGGTAATTAACTGTTTTTTAATTTATGAAAAAGCTATTTATTGATTTAGATGTACGATTCCTTGCAGTGGAATACTTTCTTTTCTGGGAGAATCATAGGTATAGGTGTTTCATTTTAAATCATCTTCGGCGATTTTTTCATAAACTATACACCAAAAAAATTACCTAATCGTTATCATTAGAGTGGGATACCCTCATGGTGACCTTGGATTTGACCTGACATTATTATGATTTTTTATGACCTGTTTTTGATCCCATGCAAAGAATTTTACATTGAAACACACATATGACCTATGGCTAATCATCAGAAGTCATTTTTATGCTCTTTTGCATAGTTTGCGAGATGGCAAATGGCTTGGAATATAATATATATTCCATATAATATCTGTGTGCCTCAGGAACACTCTCTTGTAACAGAATACAAAATCGCAATGAAACCAACCCAGAACAAAAATTAACTGATATATTCAGAAAAGGCCTGCACTATGGAGAACCTGGTGAGTTCCCACAAATGGTCTTCGATGACACTACGATTAGAGGAAATATTGTTAGCATCAGATTGAGGATCGAGCTCACTATTGTCGAATTTGTTGCTTTAGGGTGACAGGGCAAAGGAGAATGGCGTATGCTGCCACTAATATTGTGCTGCGGTGTAAACTAAGAATTTAATCATTAGACAACCGTAAATGCCTGGTATTCTACAAGAAGAATATATTTAAATTAAAACCGTCTGGAAGTTGATTGGTCACCCATTATTTTATTTAATTAAATACTACTTAGTCCTTTATTTCTATAGCTTTCCTTTTTTTTAGTGACTAATATTTCTTAGATGGTTTATAAGTATGGTTTGCAATGTTTGTTATGTTATCAAATGTATGTTATTAAACGTAAATGAAGAATTTAAACTAAAAAATAAATGAAAATTTAATTTGTGTTCATGTATATGTTATAATTATAACATATTTGATTACTATAACATTATTATAATTACAATATTATTTGAATTCCATACCTACTAAAAGAGGGTGAGAGAAAAAGCTTACTAAGTGAATGAGTGAATGAATGAATGGAACAAATTTTTAGGGTAAGTTTTCCAGTAATGTCATTATTACAGTATTGTCATACAGAGATCTATTTTTTTACTGTGGCATGATCAGAGCACAAACTCTCTTGCCTCTCAACAATTATCTTAAGTTTATACACAGATCAAATATTCAGTTAATGAAAATTCTAGTTTAATCAAGTAATTTTTCCAGTTATTTTGTTTTACAGGATGTTTAATTCTTCTAAGTTAATTTAGACTGTTAATTTAGATTGTTATCTTCATATTAAATGGATTGTGTTTATAGTTTATTTCATTAATTGCAAATTTACATATTACCAGGAGTTGTTGACCTTCCTTCTGGTGTTTTGTTACATGTTGATTATAGTTTACTTAACCTTACTGTGCAATATTTCTGGTTTATCTGGTTTATTTTCATATACTTAACTTTACTGTCTAATATTTCTGGTTTATTTTACTTATGTTTATTTTAACTTTTCTTGTTTTTTCTTATTGCAGTATTCTCTTTATTATAACAATAATAAAAATAAATAATAGCTAAAATCATGGCATTAGTTTTATAGCATTAGTATAAAACTTTGTACTGTGTTCTTTATTGTTTAAATAATAATCTAAAACCACACGATGTGGAGAAATGTATGTTAATGTAGATACTAGAATTATCTTATTTATTTTATATTTGTTTCAGCGGCTTTGTTTACGTTTGCTGGAATGTATCAAATGACAATTTGGGCATTAGGTAAACATCGTAACTACAAGAAGGAATTCTCTAATTATCCTAAACAACGCAAAGCTATTCTGCCCTTCTTAATATGAGTATCTTCTTTTGTTTTTAAGTAAATTCAGATTTATTTCTTGTATAAATTCTGTATCGGTTGGGGTTTATCATTGTACATTAAATTTTGTACTTGATGCAAAAAAATAACTAAATTTTTATTGGGCTCTCTTTGTAAATACTCATGAACTTTTTGATTTGAATGTGAGTCTCATTCCAGATATTTTGAATTCTTTTGCAATTTTATACCATTTTTGTTTGTTATGTTTTAAATATTTCTTGTCATTATTAGTAGTGGTTAAATTTTTTTTGTGGTTAAATTATAGTTGTTAAAATAATTTAAATAATGTTCTTGTATTTAAGAAAACTTCTTCCATACTGTACTACTGACCCTTCCATAAAATTTTTCCTAGTTCCGTGAAAATATTTTTTGTGTTGTATTTTTATGTTGCTGTTTACTTACGTACTTATTTTTAAAATGTAACTAACAATTAAATAATAATATACATAATATTACATAATATTTTGTTGATTGTCATGCAACAAAATTCTGTTATTTTATGTCTCATTTAACTTAAATAACCTGTGATATAATCAATCTCTAATACACAAGCTATGGTCTCTGTATACCTCATCCAATAAATGTATCAATCAAAATTAACAATAATATTATAGAAAAATTAACACACAAAACCAGAAATAGTAAAAATATTACTGAATGCGCACCATTGAATATATTGTTTGAGATAAAAGCTTTAAGAAGTTTAGATTATAAATTTGTGAAAAACAAGTACAGAACACACAAATGATACATTCAATATATATTATTTGGACAATTTGACTTGACTTGCTCCAATTTTAGAGCTAAAAAATGTTGTGTGGTTCTGTGTACTTTACAAATTATGAAACCAAATTCCTAATTTAGTGCCAAATGCCAAATTTAGTTTTAGTTGTACAGTTGTAAAGGATATCATAACATAACATTCATATTAATGATGCACAAACATCAGTATCAAAATTATTAAATGACTGTATCAAAGATGAAGGCATGTGCGTTAGAAGGAAGAAAAATTAATTAATGGAAGAAAATTAATTAGTGGTGAATTCTGGAACACTGGAACACAACAGTGACCCCATTAATGATGATTCTGATTACAACTGCACAGTGGTTAAATTACTACTTAAGAGGAGTGGTTAAATTACTACTTAAGATATTGTAAGGTAGATATTATATGTGTATTTTGTATTTTCACATAATTTTTCACCTTTAAAAATTAGTTTTACCTATGCTGTAAAGTTACCTGAATAAGAAATAAAACATTTAGCGTAAATGTTTTATACAATATCAATAACAATTTGATAACTATAACATCAACTGATATAACAACAACTATTAATTATAACTATTAATAACAATAACTATTTGATAGTTATCAATCAGCTTCTTACATTCTTAACATTTGTACATCCCTTGTAAAAAGTAGCAGAGAAAGCATTTAATTTTAATCTGATTGATCTACTGTTAGAGATTGTTTATCCAGCATTTTTTTGATCCAAATTCAAGTGGCCCTTATTTATTCTAGTTAACTGTGAAGTTTCACAAGCATAAAAAATACTTTTTTTGTTTTTTCTGGGCAAAAAACACTGGCATTATCATTACCCAAACATGATATATGTTTTAAAAAACAAAATGTTAAAAATTAAACACAAAAACATCTTTAAAAAAGAATTAAAATAGATCTTAAAATGATAAAACCTTAGCATATGCCAAGCATAAAATCCACAACATGCACTGTCAGTCAGCAGTTGAAAACTGGTGCATCTGTTAAACCTCCTCTCGACGGGTTATTATCCATGAGGGCTCCACAGTGAAACAGGGTTCTTAATTGGGCAAAGTTTGTTGTTCATGGTAGCATCCCTGCTTAGAAACAAGCCTCCTTTACTGCACTTTCTGCGTGCTCATTACCTGAAATTCCTGTATGGCTGAAGATCCAACAGAAGCTTACTGTTGCATTACGTCGGAGTCAGTCATTTGCCAAGGAGGGTAATATAACATGGAGCAACAGTAGGGACTGGAGGTAATTGTATACTTTAGAGCTGAGAAAAAGTGTTGAGCTTTGAGGTTTTGAGCTGTGGTGTTGAAAAGATGTTGTTTCTGGTTCGAGACTACATCAAAGGTTGGGTGAGTTGGTTGCGTTTTAATGTGAGCTTTAATGTAGGAGAGCATATCATTTGTTTCCATCATTACAAAGAAATGGCTCACCACTGTAGACCTTAAAATTTAAGCCTGGCAGCTTAAATTTAAATTCCAAGGTCTACTTGCACTTTCTTCAAATCGCTGCAGCTGCTGAAGATGTTCCTGTAGCGCTGAGATATGAAGTACAAGGTCTGTAAATAAAGTAATGAGAATGGTTCAGAAAAACTGTTTTCCCACTCTTCATTTCAGTATTGAAATGTTCAGATGGTCAGTACATAAATGTTTTTTACTGTTCTAAAATGGTGTCCTTGGAGGACACCATTTTTTAAAGCTGGGAACAAGAAAATGTCACAGGGACTCAAGATGAATAAGGTGGTTGAGGAACTTTGATGAAAAAGTTTTTCTTTGCCAAAACTCATTAATTGAGAGTGCAGTGTGACAAGGTGCATTGTCATGATGCAGCATCCAGTTGTCTGTGATGGCTGGTCTCACGCGGGCATTCTTTTCCGCAGTCTTTCAAGAATTTCTTGGTAATGATTTACAGTCTGAAAACTCCTTATGGAGTTTTCTATTTTTTTCTTTCGCCATTACTATCAAAGAAACAAATTAGCATGATTTTGACTTTTGATTGCTCAGTTTTGGTGAGTTTGAAGTGTGCCGCTACGTTTCAATTCGCCCTAGAAGATCCCAACACACTTCCACCCTGTTTTTCTGTTGTGGGACCAATTATGCACAAATTTTTTCCTTGTGCCAACTGATTCCATGTGCCATGATACAGTGTGAAAATGCTTTAAACCACCTAAAAACAGCGTCTCTCTGTATGCCCTTGAAAAACATTCTTAACAGAATTTAACACAAAACTTGATTGCACAATGTTACTCATAATTAGTTCACATATTATGTCTCACGTGGCAGCAATAGACTAAAAATATTAATACCTAATATAAATCACCTGTTCATATAACTATATAAATTTACTAGTAACTTTACAGTGTTGCCACTGTTACTGCCAAAAAAAAATACTCATAATTAGTTCACATATTATGTCTCACGTGGCAGCAATAGACTAAAAATATTAATACATAATATAAATCACCTGTTCATATAACTATATAAATTTACTAGTAACTTTACAGTGTTGCCACTGTTACTGCCAAAAAAAAAACTAGTTTCATTACTTTATTTACAGTTCCCGTATACTTCCACAATGATAGCGTGCCTCTCCACTTCTCTTGTGCAGTTTCCATTCACTTAAATCATCATTTCCTGGAGAAATGGTTCGGTTGTGAATATATATTTTATATTTTTCTACCTTTTTTTATCCGCATTATGGATGCAGCTGAGCAGCATAAGACTTGTATTTAGCCCTGAAGAATTAATAAGGGCAACCCAAATAGTACAGAAGCGTGTCAAGAAATATGTTGAAAATGGTGGGCTCAATGCATTTGAAAATTTATTAACTGGTACGTATGCAATTTGGTCTGGTGTATAGTTTCTAAATAAAAATTAAAATTTATCTAACGTTTCTTTGTTTTATTCATCACACCATTATGTTCAGAATAAAATTTTTTACAAATTTTGTTTAATATCATTTAACATCAATAAATATTATCATTTAACAAAGTTATTGTGTATGTTAGACATAAAAACAGCAGTTTTTACCCCAATTTATTGGTTTTCAACCCAAATTTCTCAAAAATGACTGCACATATGGTTCTGGAACCTGTTGCTTTTTCAGGTCAAAACCTTAAGACATCACTAATTCTGCTGCTTAATTAGCATTCTGCTGCTAAAAATTTTCAGTATAACCTCATTTCACCGAGGTAGCTGAACCGAGCGAACTCTTCCTTAACTCACAAATGAAGCATTTTAGGACAGTGCACGCATGCATGCGCATGTGTATGTATGTATATAAATTACATGTAGAAGAAAAAAGTACACAAACACAGTCCATAAAAATTGTTCATTAGCCAGTTTGGCTCGCCAACATTTAGCCCTGCTTTCTGCTAATTCAGTAAAATTAAACTGTACTAAAATTCTTGGGCTTCAAAACGAGAGGGTAAATTTGGTGTATGGTTTTTGATCTAAGAAGTTGAATAAAAGTGGTTTGAGACTTCTTCCTCACTTAGATTTTAAAAAGCGGTAAAACAAGAAAAGGTTTTGTCGGAAAATACACTTTTTTAGGTTTTAAGTAAAAATCTCTAGTTAACTTTCTAGAGAATTTAATTCTGAGAAAATTGATGTAAGTAACATCCATTAAAATGAAACACAAATTTTGAAGTTTAACTTAATTAGAAACAAAATATACAAACTGGATTGCAAAAGTGATATGATATTAAACACAACAATTTTCATCATGTTTGAACAACATAATGTAAATTATCATCAATCAACATGACATTATTTTCATCAGTTTTCTTAGAATTACATTTTCTACTAAGTTAACTAGAAATTTTATTTGCTTATTGGTACGTTAACAAAATTATTTTATTCAAAACCTAAAAATGTGTATTTTGCAACAGAACTTTTTTGTGTTTTACTCGGGTTCCTTCTATTGTAATCTAAGTGAGATCTCTATCTCACAGGGATAGATAAAAAATCATCAAAAACCTTAAGGAAGAACGAAATTTACCCCTTGTACCACAAGAATTTTAGTAATGTTTAATTTCGCAGAGTAAGGAGAGAGTTAAGTGCTTCGCAAGTCGTAACTCGCTTTCTGACGTATGTTTATATGAACTTTTTTTTTAATCTTTGGTTGTAAAATCATCCTGAAAGATTGCCATGCATGCAATTTGTAATAACTCGTGTGTTGTCGGGGGGGGGGGATTGTGAGTGTCACATAAAATATTTTATTCACTGTTGTGATCATTTTTAGTGAAGTGATTTTCTATATTGAGTCTGTTCATTGTTAGATATTTATTTACAAATATTTCATTACATTTGAATGTGTTAGGTTGTGATCTCTTTATTGTTTGCATGTAGAAGAATATCAGTGTTCTTGTCAGTGTTGATGTACTTCTTATGTTGACTCTATTGATAAATTTTTAAGTGTTGCCGCATTTACTAACCACCTCATAGACAAGTAAACAGTGTGAAGAAAATCATAGCACATTTTCAATAAACAGAATTTATTATTTTTTTTAACATATTGCACAGTCACATCAGGTAATAGTAGTAGATATGATACTCCACAGATAAGAAAAAATGAAACAACCTCAGCATTTGTTGGGATGAATCAGAGGAAACTGTGGTAAATCTTGGATCAGAGCCTTAAACCTGGATTAAGGCACAGGAAGTCTGTTTCTCGCAATTTTAACCTTATGCACCTTTTCTCAACAACTACTAAATCAATCTTCTTGAAATCTTTACCAGGTATTCTTAAATATGTCTACAATACTTTAACACAGGATGTGATAAAATAAAAAATTATCACAGAAATTAAATTTTGATGTTTGTATGACTGAAATTTTTAAATTTTTTCGTGTGTTAAAGTTAAGCTCCTAGTAAGTGGCGTAAGTAAGGTCCAGTAGTTTTTGGGAAAAGTGCATAATATATTAAAAATAGCATTTTTCAAAAATCAAAGTAAAAACTAAATTTTCCTACCTGTTCTGAGAACATTCCTGGTGTACAATCAAGTTTATCTTCTGCCTCTTTCAGAAGCTTTCTCTTTAGTTTGTTTTTCTTTCATTACCTATTTCATTACCATTTTTGTAAATGTTCTTTTGGTTTTCCTACAGTTTGTTTTTTGAAAACTATCTGTATTTCATCAGTAATATTTATGTAGTAATATCTGTGTAGTAATATTTACTACACGAAAATAACAGATAACAAACACAATAAATGACACAATACAGATTACAGAAGTCTATATTTTAAAAAATTTGAAACCTCTATATTGTAGAACAGTGATCAAAATATAAACATAACCACAAACGTAAATAAAAACAAGCTGCAATTCTGCCTAGTATTACAGAAGTTGAGAAATATCAACATATGTTGCGTTTGAATAGAAGGAGTAAAATCAGTACTGACAGTAAATATGTTGTTTTAGTATAGAAATAATTTTCATATACTCATAAATTATATATGAAAATTTTCGTAAAATTACGCAGTTTCATATGGTGTGAAAAATGAAAAAAATTAAATTAAGTTTTTTACTTTTTGTGTGCCCTTAACCTAGCATTGCTGGCTAGGCCATATGTTACGCAGTTATTGGGTGGTGAGTGCCCTGCTGACCGTTCGATTTTTTCTGTTACCTACTTCGATTGTCAATTTTATGCAAATAGGTAATTCTTATTGTTTGTTATTACTAATTAACTGTTATTTACTTACATAAATCATGTTCAGGTTGCTTCTGGAGAATAGATACACTTATTTGTGTAACACATGTATTCCAGCACTTATTTTTATTTATTATACAAAAAAAAAAAAAATAAAAAACGTATGTTTCCATTTCAAAAATTAAAAGATAATGGTCAACTGTTACAAATAAGAAAATTGTTTTTACACTACCAATTACTAATTTGTTTTCTAGAACTAAAAAAAAATCAACTTTAAAAATGTATCCCATGTAGCTAAAATAGTTAGTTCAATTATTATAAATATTTTAATTAATCATCACCTTTGGTGTCTGGTCTCTTCTTATTGCATTTTGTGCAGATTGTAACTGTATGCTTCCTACAAATAGCAGAATGACATTTTATCTACAAACTTGCTTGAAAACATGAGAGAATATTGAAATGCATAAATATATACTAGAAAACATAAGAGAATATTGAAATGCATAAATATATACTAGAAAAACTGAATTTTTCCTTAACACAATTACCAGACAAAAAATATAAGAAATAATAAAGCTGTAACAAGTAAAGGATGTAGGATGAGCACAACACTGTGTGTAGCCAGCAATGGCCAGTTAATAAAGTCCTTTTTCATAAGCTGAAGATTTTGAGTTGCATAAAATGGTTGTGCGATTTGATAGAGGATGATATATTTATCTAGTAAATATCGATTTTTTCAGCCTATATGTGGCCATCAGACAGTAGTCCTACAGCTCATTTTTCTAACTTTAAACAAATTTCTGACCTTTGGAGACAGCCCTTAGAGATTGTATTATAGTAAAAATGCAATGTATATATAGTCATTCAAACCCTGAGAGTCTCCCCTGTATTCTATTCTGTGGAGTAAAACTGATCCTCCATAGTAAACATTAAAATTTTTTCTTAGTTTTTGTTTCAGGTATCAGGTATCAGGTTATTAAGAAGAGGATTGGAAAATGTGTGCCAACATTTATATTTAACAGAGATGGCTTTTCAAAGACTGAGGTTTAAACATGGAATTTTTTCAAATTTTTGTTATGCTATAGAAATAATGTGTTAGCTATTGTTTTTTTTTCCTGAGAAAGAGCAGCAGCACTGAACATGGAAAAAATTCTATATTTTATAATCAAATGACAAAATGAATACTGAGGCATGTTACCCAGTACAAATCTTTCTCTTACTTTCTCTAATAAATATTTTTGTTATTAATTGCAGAAATATTTTTATATTACAAAAATTGTGGTTTCTATCAGGTATAGGTTTTGGTAATTACCATTTTTTGTTTTTTTTTTCTTATAACTGACAGTAGTATAACAATATTATACATGCAATTTCTACATACCTAAAATCTTTTGGATTTTCTGGTATAGTTTGCTGCAGGTGTATTGAGATTCCAGCAATAGTTGGCCAGATTCTTGGGTTTCATCCCTGGTAAAGTGTTTACTGGGTGGATATTTCCTGGTGAAAGAGCATTCTACAAGTCAGCTCCAAGATTAGTAGAGAAAAAATCTAGATAAGAATCTTGAGAAGTGGATCTTTAGTAACATATTATAATCAAAGGTGCTTTACAATTTTTTTTCAGTTCTTTGTTGTTATCTCAGTTATTTGATTTTCAAGAAATGCTGAATTATAAGCACTTTATAGTTATCTGCCTCATGATTTCCAAGGAAGTTGTTTACAACCTTTTTAAAAGATTTCCACCCAGCAACCTCATAGTAATTCAAACTGTTACAAATTTAATATCATTCATTAGTTTCCTAATTTGCGGTCCAGCAAGTACACCTTTCTTATCTTAGCATCACTTATATTAGGAAACTTGTTTTTTAGAAAGTGAAATCCAGTCCCATCATGATCCATTGCTTTAAAAGAATTTTTCATTTAAAAACTTAGCTTAATGTGTAGTGGTGTAAGATAAACTTTTTCAGGATTTTACTAGTGCAGGACTCATAAAGTTCTTCTCTCCTGCAGTCAGTGTTTATCTTTTTGCAACACTTTTTTAACATGATGAATCTTCCTATCTCTGCTGTCTCACTCACACAAGAAGCAACAAGATTTAGTATACACAGTAGTAAACCAAGTAACAGTGCTATCACTTTTAGGTCTTCGCAAATGTTTCTCATACTCGATCATATTCAATATTTTCATATGACTCCGCATGAGCTGCACGAGCTAAAGGAATTAATGGAATATTACTTCCAAAGGACTGCTTTAAAACTACACTGAGGAGTTTCTAAAAATGCTCCATTCATCATCTTCCAAAACTTAAAACTTAATATCATCTCCCAAAACTTAATATTTAAATTCACACTGTTTTATTGTATTGTAAAAGATTGCACTCCTTCAGTTGTGATGCAAGAATTTCTGCTTGATTCTTGGATAAATTTAGATTACTAAAAAGATCATTTAATTCTGATTACTTAAGTGTGGTTCAGTGTCTGTTTTTTCTAAAAAGTCTGGGTCTCCCTTTTTTGTATTATCATTTGATAATATGTTCAATATCCACAGCTTCATCTTCATCTAATTCCCTTATTTTTGGTGTGGCAGAATTTGAAACTGAGGACTATGAGGCTCTTTTCTTATAGCAGAGGGAATATTCAAATAATCAAAATATCAGGAATTAGAGCTGGACTGAAGATACAGTAAATATCCTGATATTCCCTATTTACAGCATATTCCCAGATATATATATATATATATATATATATATATATATTCCTGATATTTTGATTACTTGAAAATAGCAGTCTATGACATGATCTTTCAGTTCTCCAAACCTCTGGAATTACAAATGTCATGTGACGCGACAAGATCTATTCACATGAATTGCAGCAAATGTGAGGAGCCCAGGGGACCTGTCCTGATCACCTACGTTAGACCCAAAATATAGTTCATATGATTTTTTTTGTAATTGGAGTTATTTCTCCTCTGAGACTTTTATGTTACCTTACCGCAGATGTAGCAGAATTGTCTGGGTGGTTAATGCAACTGCATGGAGTTTTTATTAAACAGTTCACTATAATACAATCACAAACACATATTATAAAACTTTCTTTATATGCTTGTTAATATAGTATGTATATACACTGATGTTTTGGGGAAAAATAAAATCACAAATTTGTAGTAAAAGTAGGTGTACCATTAAATGTTACACAAGTGACAGGTAACACTTGTCTGATGTAGTTGAGATTTTTCTTAGCCAGCATGGTACATTGTTTACTATTTACAGTATTATGTTCAGCACTGTCACAAAAACAAAATTTATATACACTACACAATGTGTGACTAATAACCTTGTGATTAATAGGTGACATAAGTACATTTGGAAGAAAATATGACGAATCTAATGTGCCATACTTAATCATTGTAATTGCTGTATAAATAATAATAATTACTTATTTTTCATGGCTATTTACTATTTATCATCTCAAATAAATTATAGTTTATTTAGCAACTTAATTGCTGCAATGAATTAAATAAATATATTATACTTGCATTATTCATGTATACGAGTCTGTTCAAGAAATATGTAGACTGTTTGAATTGCTCGGGTCCAGTTGGTTCCAGTCAAATAATGATATTTGCAAACAGTTGTTTGTGAAGTGTGTTTTTTTTCGTTTGGCGGATTTTAGAATGAGTGACTTGAATGAGCAAAGAGTTCCTCTGAAATTTTGTGTTAAACTCAGAAAATCTGCGAGTGAAACTTTTGATATGCTCAAGACGGCTTATGGCGATGTTTCTATGAAGTGTGTGACATGTTTTAAGTGGCATGGATGTTTTAAAGATGGTTGTCAGTCGATTGAAGATGATGAGCGTCCTGACAACTCATGTAGGCAAAATCAACACCCTGGTTCGGGCAAATCGATGTCTGATCATCAGAGAGCTTGTTGAGAGTGAGGGTTTCAGTTGGATCATGTTACGAGATTTTGACTGAAAAATTGAAGATGCACCACTAGTTTTTTCATCACAACACTCCAGCCCATTCAGCCCTCAGAACTTGTGAGTTTTTGGCTACAGTTTTACTCTTTCTGTTCTTTTCTTTCTTTTTCCTGTTTAGCCTCCGGTAATTACCATTCAGGCAATACTTCAGAGGATGATATGTATGAGTGTAAATGAAGTGTAGTCTTGTACAGTCTCAGTTCAACTATTCTTGAGATGTGTGATTAAATGAAACCCAACCACCAAAGAACACTGGTATATCCATGATCTAGTATTCAGATCCGTGTAAAAATAACTGACTTTACTAGGACTTGAACGCTGGAACTCTCGACTTCCAAATCAGCTGATTTGGGGAGACGCATTCACCACTAGACCAACCCGGTGGGTAGAGTTTTACTCTATCACTGTTCTTCCCCACCCACTTTACTACTCGCCTGTCCTTGTGACTTCTTGTTCCCAAAACTCAAAAGACCTTTGAAAGGTAGAAGATTTGAGACAATTCCCAAGACTGAGGTAAATGCGACGAAGGAACTGAAGAACATCATAAAAGGGACTTTGTGATGTTACTTTGAAGGGGAACCAGACAAGTAACTTCTAAATAAAGTACATTTTGTTTTATGAAGTTAGTTATGTTTTTTTGAACAGACCTTTGATTCCAAATATGAAATCATAATTTCTATATCAGTCAAAGATTTTTTGTAATTCCTATTTTCCAGCAAGTACATACGAGTCCATATGTATGTACTTGTATAGAATGATTATGATATAGAATGATATGATTTCATATTTGGAATCAACACCCAAAAATAACTAAATGAGTAACATCATTTTTTTAATCATTTTTAATATTTATTAATCACACATACACAATATTATGTAAAATTTTGTTTTGAAAAGATATTTATATACATTTATGATTAGTGGCTTCTGTATCCATTTGTAATCTCATTTTATTATTTGTTGGAGTCATTCGTGGTCTTAGTTTCTTCCTCTACTGCTGGTGAGTCATCTTCCACTGGCACATCAAACAATGATTTCAATCTATCTATTTCCTCTTTTAAGAGTTTAATTTTCTTTTCATACTCCTGTTGCACAACATTTAGAGTTTAATAATTTATTAATTTTATTTTAGGTCTGACTTAAGTTTTAACATTCAATTCTTATTAAATGAATTTAATTTGGTAATTAGAGTAAAATATTTTATCATATTGGAAAGAATATATTATTGACATGAAAACATTAGTTTGGTTATCTAGTTTTGAAGTAAGAATTAAAATATATTTTTAACTATTTTAATATTTTGTAAAATATTTATAATTTGATGATATTACTCACCAAGTTATTGGTAAGTAATATGGAAGTTTCAGAAGTTAATCATAATATCCTTAGGTAATGAACACTTCACACTACTTTCCATTTGAAAATTTTTCATTTTTTTATGACAAATTAAACCACATTTAAATTTGGCAGAATGCTGGTGTTGTAGTTTTAGCAGGTGATTATTTTTTAAGCTAGCAAGATATTACTGGTGAAAAACAAACTAGATTTAAATAGGGTTTTGTTACTCATTTAGAATGTGGTTTTTTGTTCATTTTAAATAATTTTTTATGTTGTATATTCATTCTAACTACTACATGTAGAATATTTAGATTGCGTTCTAACTATTCTACCTATACAGAAAGACTACACATCTTAGCATTTTAAGAATTATGAAATATATAAAAACATTAATATAGTACTAAATGAAAAGACAGAGTAAAAAAATTAAATCATTTGGTAATATTTTTTACCACTTCTAAATATCATGGATAACAAAATCTTTCTCATGTTTTCATATTTAATGTTGTTTTATTTATACTGATTAAAGATAAAATGAATTTTATTAACTTAATCTTAGATAAATTTTTAACAAGCTATGAGGGTTATCCAGAAAATATGAAATTATTATTTACATGCATAATACTGGATTATACTGCACTGTGCATACGAATGTTTATCATTGTGTAGATTGTACTAATTTACTATTTGCCAAATTAAATAATTTCACACAATCATAAAATGTTTGTCTGAGTGCAGGATATTATTATTTGAATGAATTTTTTATAGATTTGTGGTTGGCATTGTAAGTCAGTGACATTGGCATTCCAGTGACATTATTGTGTGGATTGTAGTTTATGGCACAGCAATTTGGTATATAATTCATACAACCAGTATTTTAATTGTAAATCTTGGGTATAATCATTACATAAAAAATCTTACCAGTATTACGTCTCTGTAATATTTATGTATATCTTCGTGTGCTTGTAATGCATCTTCTATTTTCTTGCGTGCTTCAATTGGAGAAATTGTTGTTGAACTTAGCCCTAGAAGACATTCTAGGTCGTTTGCATGATGCTGAGATGTCTTTAATTTATATCTCAGTTTATTTATTTCTTCAATCAAATGTGTATTATCCTGAAAATTGAAATGATACATGAATGTTCAAAACATTACTTTTTACTTGTTAAAGTTGTAATGTATTTAAAAAGTGAATTGTAGAATCACAGATTCTGCCATTCACCATCTACGCAAAACATTAGTTGACAAATGAGTGACTAAAAATATTTTATGTAAGTATTATTGAATCCTTTCTTGTGGTAATAGTGAAATTTTTATGTATTGAATGTCTCTGTCATTCATTTTTGTATGTGTGTTTTTAATTATAATCCTTGAAACTAGATATAAGAATCTATTATATAGAGTAAGAAAAAAACTACAAACCACCTTAATGAAGTTTGACTCATTGACATATGAAAGAAGTGCAGAATGCCTACGATGAAGGTTTTAAATTAGATGTACTTGTTTTGCTTTCAAAAATGGATTGTTTGTCCAGAGAGGCAAAGGTGACATGACACGTCATGAGAAGTTTTAGAAGAAAATTTGTTGTTCTTTAATAGATAATGAACAAAAATTATTACCATGAGATGAACAGAGAATTTAATTTCTTCAATACTTCATGAATAATTATCATTATCAAATATAATAAAGTGCTTGCAAAATAAAGTTGTATAAGAATAGACAGTTTCTAGTATAGTATCACATAACAAATATATTATTGAATAATTAAATAAAAGATACAAAGATACTGTATGCAGTGTTGTGAAAAACAGACTTTTAAGTGTAGTTAATCAACACCAATGCTACTAATATATAATATTCTGAAATCTGACAAAATAGTGAAAACTAAACATTTTAGTATATTCTCTATATCATTGTAATTGAAAGTCTTGTAGAGTCTCGCATCAGCTAATTATTTTAGGTTACATTATGTTAAAAACTTTTATTTGAAGATAGTGATATAATTGATGCAAATAAATGGAAGAACCAAATTAATCAGAAAACCATATTAATTATATTAATCAGAAAATTAATACATCTGCATATGTGCTGAGAGTGAAGGGTTTTAGAAATAATGTTTCCAGAGATCAGTGGAAGGTAAAAAGAAAATTAGGATCTTGTATAAAACACTAAATATAAATCATCAAAAAGGAGATATAATCACTATATTTTAAAGGTAAGAAGCAGAATAGGATGGATGTATTAATAATACGAGGTGCCATAGGGTTACACACCACAAAATGATTGAAACTTAATTCTTTTGCTACATCAGTACTGGAAGTTAAGGGCACCACTACTCACTTGAAGTTATTTTATCAGTTAACTAATTTACCCATGCTGAAGATACTCAGCAAAAGTTTGTTACTTACCCACTACCCCACCTGGAATTAGTCATGTGTTATAAATTTGCTAATTATTTGGATTGTCTTACAAAAATTATTCTTACCTGTATTAATTTTATATTTGGAGGGATTTTCTTTTTAGCCTGTTCCCTGTATGCTAATTGTTTTAATCCTGCAACTGTATTTTCAAGATACTCTCTCTGCCTCATAAATTCAGTCTCAGCTTCTTGTTCATGCACTCTGCCTTTTTCAAAGTCCTTTTCTTGATTGTATTGATGGTATAACTTTACTACAGCTTCTTTTAGTTTATTAGGATTTTGAATTAAACCAGAAGTTATATGTATATCAGTACGAATACGTTTCAACAATGCATTTGAATCGCGATTCAGAATTTTTGCATGGTGTAATTCTTTCTCAGTTCCATGCAACTTTTCTCTTAGTTCTGTTGATTGAAGTTCTAGATTTGTAATCAAGTGTAACATTCTTTCCATTTCTAACTCCATCTACAAACAAAATATGTTGTTTAGCATATTTATAAATAGTATTTTAAAAAATAATTTTTTCTAATATTCCCAAAGAAGTTGAAGTGACTGAACAATTTTAGCTAAATTATTTCAGTCTATCATAAACATTAACATTCTTTTTAGTAATTACATTTTTTTTAATACAACATAATTGTATATTGTATGGAACATGTCAGGAATGGTAGGTTTGCTTTTTCAACTTTTTTTTCTTTTCTGTTTAGTGTCTGGGAATTACCCTTCAGGTATTACTTCTGAGGATGATACATATGAGTGTAAATTTTTAAATGTAGTCTTGTACAGTCTCAGTTTGACCATTGCTCAGATGTGTGATTAATTGAAAACCCAACCACCAAAGAACACTGAGTATTCAAATCCGTGTAAAATTAACTCCCTTTACTACGACTTGAACGCTGGAACTCTTGACTTCCAAATCAGCTGATTTGAGAAAACATGTGTTCACTACGAGACCAACCCGGTGGGTACTTTCTGTTAACTGTGAAAAAGCAAACCTTGCGTCTTCCCAAATCAGCTGATTTGGAAGTTGAGAGTTACAGCATTCAAGTCCTAGTAAGGGCAGTTTACTTTTATACGGATTTAAATGCTAGATTGTGGATACCGGTATTCTTTGGTGGTTAAGTTTCAATTAATCATACATCTCAGGAATGGTCGAACAGAGACTGCACAAAACTACACTTCATTTACACTCATACATATCATCTTCATTCATCCTCGAAGTAATATCTGAATGATTCCCGGAGGCTAAATGGAAAAAGAGTTAATAGAAAGTAAGTGTTCCAACATTTGCCTAACAGGATCAAGAAACCATATCCTGATTAGAAAACCATTTTAAAAAGTACAATATTATATATATAAAAGACACATTGTTATAGTCCATATTAGTACACAAAAATAATTTTGTAAGAATTAATACAAAATACACATTAAAATTACAAAATTAACATGTTTGTTTTCTTTTTATCTGTTATTTTTTCTAATTTCTTACATAAGTCATATTTGATAATCAAGAAATACATTCCCACTTGAAGACACGTCCAATCGCTAAATAACTTTCACAGTAATTGTTTGGTTAGAAATTAAAAGAACAACAACAATATTTCAGTACAATGCTGTTATGTTGGTTTAATCCAAATATTTTCTGTTTCACAATATATCAGGTGAATAAATGGCTGTTTTTTTTATTTGATTTTGTTTTCAATTAAAGAGACAATTACCTGAAATCTAATGAATTTGTTACTGTTTGTGGTAAGAATAAGAGACATATTCCTAATGATTTAAAATAAGATTTATACAACATAAGAATTATATGAGATAATTTTAGTGTTATGTAGAAGAATTGTCTAATATAATATAATGAGAATTTACTTTTTTCATAGTAATCTCCTTTCAGATCCTTTGAGGAACAAAGGACAGCTGAAATTAAAAAAAAAAAAATATTTACATGCCTACTATATTTCTTTATTACGTCGCTTTTAGGTTCTGTGTAAGTTAACTTATAAACTTAGTTAAGAAGTTTTTTGTTAGTTCATTGTATTGTAATTTTTGGATTTTTATTGTGCAATGAATAAAACATGATTATGATAAGTTGTAATTATTTTATGGTTGTTAAACATGTAGCTAGTTTTAATTTTGTTATTGAATTTTCTGAAATAATTATGTTGAATTAATTATATTGTCAATATACCAGAAGTTTGACAAAAAGGTATATTAACTTTTTTTTTTGTAAAAAAGTTACAAAAGGTAAAATAATTATTCTGTATAATTTAATTATTTCTTGTTTTATTAATTCAGTATATATATTAGTATTAACAGATTAACATTATTGTAGTAACGCGTATTTCTCATTTTAGCACTCAGGGACTACGAAGGGTAATTTTTTAAATAAATTATTTGAAAAGAATTCACTTTCTAAATACTTTTAAGTATTTTTATAGTCTATCTTTTGAAAACTATTTTCAAGTTTCTTTACAGTGGTTTGTGGTTTTGTTCAGATTCTTTATGGTTTTCAGATGAGACTGTTGCTAATATCAGTGATGTTTGTTAATGTCTCTTAAAATGGTTAGAATGCTCAGACTGAAACATTATATATTTGACCGGTGATTCACCCAAGTTCATGATAATGTTTGAAGTGCTTATAAATATTAGTATCGTGTGATCAGTTTGTCTAATGTTAGTATTTAATGCAAAAACTGAGTTTAATAGTTCTTCTTAATTCTTGTATTTATTAGCATGCTTTGTGAATCCATTCTACAATCTTATGTATTGTATATGAAGTTTTGAAAGTAGTATTCTTTTCTGTAAGTACTGATTGATATATGTTAGCATTTTGTACTTTTTTGTCATTAGCTTTTTTGTCGTTCTTGTTCTTTGTTATGAAATGTTTATATGTGTAGATGTCTAACACCATTAAAATGTGCTAAATATTTTATTATTTGTTGATATGAAATTGTATAGTACCCATTGAAACATGTGCATGTTTCAAAAAGTATGAGATGATTAGATGTGTTGGGGATAAGTGTGTCAGTTGTGATTTATATATTTTAAAAGTTTGCTGTTTATTTTGGACTGTTTATTTTGGAAATCGTGAGCGTTTTTTGGAAGGTGAACAGTATGTTCTGTTTATATTCTGTAGTAACTGTTTGTGAACATGAGAAATGTGTGATGAAATAGTATTTTTTAGGACATTAAAAACAGCACCCTCTGCAAAACCCTTCTGAAGAATACTTTTTAAAGATCTTGTCAAAGAATATAAGCACAGTACTTCATGAATAATTAACTTTATTTAATGTCACTCTTTAACACAAGCTTTTAAATGTTTTACAAAACTGGAAATATAATTCATTTCTTAAAACTGATAAAAACATTTTAAATTATTAGAAATTTAGTATCTCAATTTCAAATTAAGAAAAATTATTTTTGAAATTCCAGAAAAAAGTTCCATTAATTTGAAAGAGAGTATGTTTATTTATTTTTGAATGGTGTTCTATTATTCAACTAAGGAAAACACAATGCCAGAGGAGAATAGAATCCACTAACAGTACAACAGTGATATTCGGTTGCTTTACACTACAAAATTAAATTTTCATGTTTTGATCAATCGTCGATACAGAAAATTAAAAAATCTACAGGTTCAACCATAACCTATAAAAAAAGTTACAATTCCCTAACTTACCAGATAGGGAATAATAAAACAGGTTTAACTTAAGCTATTCAACTGATATTCTCTTGAAGGAAAAATGAACATACACTTTATGTGTGTATCCCTGATTAAAAGTATAATGCCAAACCATTTATTTAGTCTTGATTAAGAATAAAGCCTATTTCATAAAAATTGCATATTAATGATTACAAATTTATTTTGTTTACTTACATCATCTATTTGTTCTCTTTTTTCTTTTATTTCATTATCTTTTGGTTCAACCTGCATTCTGAGTTCATTTATTTTATAGTTAAGGACATATTTATATTTTTCCAGCTCGTGATTCTTTCGTTTCAGATCATAAATTCTTCTCTCTTTATCATGTATTGTATTGTCCCTTTCTGCAATTTCTTTTTTAAGATCAGAAATATCTTTTTCTAAATCTTGTATTATTTTTTTCAGACTTGTTTGTTCACCATGTAGTGTGAGAACTTGATGTTTTAATTCTTCAATATCTTTCTGTGCTCTGTTTAAAAATGAATTTTGTAATGAAAATAATTGATGTAAATCCTCTAATTTTGAGAAAATTCTAATTAAAAAATAACGTATTAAGTTAATAACCAAAATCTGAGGATATTTTTGTAAAATCTGTGTATTTCAATTATAATAATTATCAAATTCGGAATGGTTTATTTCCGAGTTAGCATTTCAGCTAAAAAGTAGGTTCACTAGAGATAGATACTTCATTCTTGTTAAATAAAAATCATGATGTTTTTCATAAAGTTTACTTGCTTTAAATTAAATAAGAGTTAAATTGTGCTGTTAGTCCAGTGTTTGATGGTAAAAATTGAGTATCATCTCAGATTTCTTTTGGACGTCAATTTTTCATGAAAATTTGTAATTAAGCTTATCTAATCTTGCGCGCTTCAAAATTTATATATTCCTGATGTGTGCTTTTTGTTTTTTGAGGATGAAAACTACCCCTTGTTAAAAAAATTCAAAAACCATAGATTGAAATGTTTCATAGATTGAAATTATGTTTAAACATGTAGAATAAGCATTCTTTTATGTTGTGGAATATAATTCATGATGTTTTACTGTGTTTCAACTCTTGGAAACCACCCCCCCCCCTTTATGATGAAATTAAAAAAAAAAATTAGTTTTCAACAGTTTGAAATGTTTTAATGGTGCATTTATAATGAATTAAAATCCCTTTACTGTTTATAATATAATTTATGATTTATTCCAACATTTCAACCCTTAATAACTACCCCCTTATGAAAAAAATTATTAAAATTATAGATGTAAGTGTTTTGTATCTCAAAATCATTTACATGTGTAGAATAAACACTGTTTCTTATTCTGAAACATAATTTATGATGTGTTACAACAGTGTAACCCTTAGAATACACTCTAATGACAAAAAAACTTAGTTTTATATATATATAAAACTAAGTTTTTTTTTGTTTTGTTTTTCAACGATAACTTTCTTACTTTTTAAGCTATCCAAATGCTCAAAAAACCATTCTGCTGATAATTTCAAGGGCTACATGATATGTAAAGTTCAGATTCCTTGAGCCCTTTGTTTTATAAATTTTTGGGTTTAAAGAAAGGGCTTAAGGAAGGTGGTCCTCACACTCAAATGCAAACTTCTAACAGTGATATCAATTAATTTTTATCTTACAGAAATAAAAAAAAAAACAAATTCAGTAAAAAAAACATAAAAATTGCTGGAGTACAAAAATTTAATGTATTTTCTTTAGTTTTTGAATTAGTAGGAAAAAAAATTAAGAAATTCAAACATTTTTCAAATTTTATTCAACTTTTTTTCAAATCTAGGCATTCCAAACCGGTCATACTTCTAGATCATGTTGTTAGTACTTAAAGTAAATTGTGAAAGGATTACGTTCAATTGCAGTTCTTGTGAAAAAGTCATTTGTTTCATTGCTGATTTTTTCTTTGAAAAAGGAAGACGAGCATTTTATTTTCATCATAACTTCGTTAGTTTTCATGCTAATGACTTCTACCAAATCTAATTTTAAAGGGTTTTCAAGTACATTGAAAAATATCCTAAAGTTTTCCTCTAAAAATTTTCCATTATTGAATGTTGAAAGGTTCGACTTCAGTTTTCAGTCAACAAAAAGTTACCTTCAACGAGGCATAACTCTGTATGTATTGCATCTACAGAAAAAAATCTCCGTTATTTTATAAGCTTCATTTTTGCTAATAATAATTTTTTTGATAAAATGTAAGGTTTTTGAGTTATTCAGAAAAAATCGTTCAATGATTGAATGAAAAATCAACATTTTCAATCGCAAATAACTGAAAAAGTAGTAATGCAAAAAAAAATTTTATAGAACATTTTTTGCTTAGTATTTATTATTCTATCGATTTCTGTGGTTATTTTGAATGTTATAATTTCAACCCCTGATAAGGGGTGGCACCCACCCGCAGGGTAAAAGCTTACATCGGCACTATATAACTTGTTCCTTGAGCTATTCCCTAATAACTGTCCAAGTTTCACATCAATCATTTTTGTCCAAAAGAATTCTGGGCGAAAAACCATCAAATACTGGATTATGTATGGATAATTTAAATTAATATAGGAAAAGTAAAAAATTATCTACACTCACCATAACAAACCTTAGAGATTATCATACTGCCTTCTGTGTATGCGTGCTTAGAGTTTGTATGACTTCAATCATTTGTGCAAAACTTGATCCTAATTGCATCATTTGCCTTGGTGGTTACTACAGTATAACATGTCTACTCCCACTAGCAGTTTGCACCAAGGAGGAACAACGAGCAGTGATCTGATTTCTGTGGTTGAGGGTTTGAAAGGGGCTGAAATTCATTGTAGACTTTCATCACAGAAGTGTTTTTTCATGGATCGATAAGTTTAAAAGTGGCCACTTTTAAACTTATTACTTCTAAACAATGACGAGTGGGAGCAGGATGTCCATCAACCTCTACTATGGACAAGATTCAGCAAGCTTGAGAAATATATCTGGCAAGTAGGTGAAATACCATCAAGATACATCTCATGATTTTGCCTATCAAATCATCCACAGTAAGCTTGGCTTCTGTAAAGTCTATCTGCCCAGATCGTAATCCCTCTTTCATATGTTGTTAAGGATGGTTTGCCATTGACTTAGGAAGCAGTGCAAAAGTCAACCAACCAAAAACACGACCAACCAAAAACCTTTTTGGAAGGAATGTGCAAGCTTGTGGAACACAGGACCAAGTGCTTTGGCAAGGGAGGTGACCATGTAGAAAAGTTATGTATTTGTACACATTAAACCCCTATCTTTCTGTAGATAAATTATATAATGAAAAGTATAGGTAATTTTTCAGTTGTTCTCATAACAATGACATCTGTTTAGGTGAATGGGACTATCTAAAATAATAGTGAAAACCCAGTTTCACGCAAGACATTTGAAAATACTTGTATACATTCTCTTTTGAGAGGTGAAGAAGATTTAAAAAATGATATTAAAATAAATTGCACTGAAATCCAGCTGAAATATTTCTGTTTTACATTATGTACACAGCTGAACACAAAATGACCTGCTCCACACGAAATATTGTCAGTTTTAAATTGCTTTGAAGCCTTCAGTTTCTATTCAGATGTCTCAAGAATGACCAAATGTTCAGAATCTGAAAACTCTAAAATTCAAAATCTATTAAAAAAAATTATACTTTATTGTGTATAATTTGCATAGTTGAATAAGATTTAGGTGTAAATGAACTTGTTGCATTGTTACATTGTTTGGTTATGTAAACATATTATTTGATGTTAATAGATTTAGTATTGGGTGAAATTATTTTTACACTCATGGTGATAAGGTAGATTAGAATTGTTTTTAAATTTTTATTCTTTAACAATTACTCAAATAAAATATTTGTTAGAAAAGAAACAGTTTTTGTAATTTTGTGTATGTTTTAATTTTACTTACGAAATAAATTTTTTCTTCATAACTCCAGTCTCACCTCGCAGTCTAATATTAACCTCTCGTTCTTCTTGTAAGAAATCTTCATATCGTGTTCGTAATTCAACTATCTCTCTATCAGCATCATCTTCAATTTGATCCTTTATCTCTTCATGTTCTCTCATTGTTTGTTTTGATGTTTCAATCATCTTAAACATTAAAAAAAAATAAGCAAAGAAGGTGTTATTTAAAGTAGTAAAATTTTAAATACATTTTCATATTTTAAAATGAATTATCTTTCAAACTTATTCTGTGATTGGAACAGGCATCTTTTCTTGAAAATTAAGTTGAATTCATTTTTATCCCAATTCTGAAAAGAAAGGTTGCATTCTGAACATTTCAGGGCTGAATGAGTTTTATTACTTTCTTACTTTTCAAGCATGACTAATATCTGTTAAGTTACACTCATTTATGTAAGTCTCAATTTTATAATTAATGAAAAATTTTGAGAATGAATGTCAGTAAAAACCTTTAAACAATTTTTTAGCTACAACATTTTTGTGAATTTGAATGAAATGATAATGTACATTAAATATATTGGCTTTTTAGAATAATTTATTTGTGTGAAGTAAAACAGTGTACAAATGAAAGTAAAAAAACCTGAAATGCTTAGATTTTTGGGCTTCCTTGATATTTTAGAGGATATTTTTGTGGGATTGGCATTAAGTTAAATGGAGTGCATTTCTTTAAAGGTAATTTTTTTCTATAATATGATTTTACTGTAATAACTACAGAATATGAGTCCATTTTATTCTAAAATTTGCAAATGATTTGAAGTCTTTTAGAATATTTGTTTTTATTGTTCAAAATAATCCATAGGAGAATGCTGTAAGATTTTTTAATTGGTATTGTAGTGTAAACAAGATTCTTTCTGTACTTACTTCTTCAATTAGCATACTCTTTTCTTCTAGTTTGAGTTCATAACTCAATGTCATTTCCTCTAGTGCAACTTTCTTAGATTCTGCTAATTCTTGAAATTTTCTGAAAGCAGTAAGCAATTTTCTCATAAAATATTCTTTAAAAATGCAGCCCATGAAGTATTATAAGAGCTATTTTATTAATAATGATTTTGATAAGAGTTATTAAAGCAATTTAAAAATAATATATTAGATTGTATTACCTTTCATTTTCTTGTCTCCAAGCCGCAAAGCGCTCTTCCAGATCTTGAAATTTAGTGTATTCAACAATTAGTTTAGCATTGTAATCAGATTCCAGTTTCTCCATTGCTTGCTCATGTTCATGTTTAGTTTCTCCAATTTTTCTGTTTATTTTATTTAATTCTATAGTATGCTCAGTTTCTAGTTCCTATAAAAAAATTGTCATTAAAAGGTTATTAAAAATCATTTAATTATCAAAAAAGACATTAAAAACCTGAATAATTTAAAATTTGAAGATTTCAGCATGCTTTAGTTAGCTCAATAATTGTTGATGCTTTAAACATGATTATTTCCTTTTTTAGTGTTTTGGCACTGCTGTATTGTAACCAGTTCCATTTTAGAAATAAGTTTAAAATATTGAAATTTATTGCACATATATCTTTTTATTATATAGAAAGAAATATGTTTCACCTTCTATTAAAATATACAGTGCGTTTGGTAAGTTGTTGAGCAATATGCTTTAGAGTTATGTGATACATTTGTTCTTTCAGCAATAGGTTGTGGTTGCTGTGTGGATTGTTGTAAGAGCAAGATATTGGACTTGCTACTGCGCATAAAGTTGTGAGAAAAGAACTGAAACTTTTCTCTTACAAAGTAATGGGTGTTCAAGAACTAAAACCTACAGATCATGTCAAAAGACTAGATTATTGTCAATGGTTTAAACATTTTATTGACAAAATTCCATAAGTATCCTTGATATTATGTTTTACAGATGAAGTGTGGTTTCATCTGGGGGGGTATGAGTATATGATCAATCTTTAAACATAGCAAAAATTTGAATCTGGCACGGTATAAATAGAACGCACATTGTGGGTCCAATCTTTTTTGAAAATACTGTTAATAGTGATCGTTATTGTGCTGTTTTAACATACTTCAAATCAGTTAACAAGTGGAAAACAATCACATAATCATGTTTGATTCTAACAAAATGGTGCCACAGTCCACGCAGCTACAGGTCAATGATTTTTTTTACCGAATGTCTCTGGTGAACAAATTATTTTGAGGGGTTTGTGGCCTGCATGATCGCCTGATCAAGACACCCCCACGTTACTTTCTATGGAGAACAAGCAGTGTATTGCAACAGACCACACATGGTTGACAAACTGAAAACCGCAATAAGGGCATATGTATGAGACATTCCAGAACATCAGCTAAACTATTCCAGTTATTGTAATATCCATTTTTATAAAATAATGAAATAAAAATGCTAAGTAATAATTATGAAAATTTCATCATTGCACTTACATAATTCCAGTGCACCAGCACTCAGCAACTTTTTGAATGCACTGTAGTTTTAACATCAGTAATTAAAAATATTTATGAATTAATTTCTTAATATAACAAAACACAAAAAAATTAAATACATGAAATGATAATTGGTAACGGAGTAAAAAACTTTTGTTACAGTTATTCGAAATTCCCTCTTTCACAATGTAAATAGCACGGCCTGACGTAAAATATTTCTGGTGGTTCTCCGTATCATCTCGGGAACGTTTCGTATAAATTCAGTAGCATTTCGTAATTTAACGAATTGTAAGTGTTTTCTAGCTACTAAAGAAAAATGTGGCGTTGCAACATCGCGCTAGAACGTCATTTGCAATCTTAGTTTGTAAAGGTACATATTTCAAAAGAGCCGGCAAATTATTTTTCAAGAAATTATCGTATGCATTTCCCGTAAAGTTTTCATTAAAATCAAATTGGGCCCAGAATTTTGTCATAAATAATGCCACACCAAACTAATTATGTTGTAACTAGTTTCCACAGTGCCATTTGGATTGCCTTCGTTTCGGAAAGTACTACTTTTAGAACTGAAGATTCGGTTTTATCGTAAACGTGGCTTCATCAGTAAACACGATTGAATTTACCTTAGTGTTGCCTAGAAGCCAATGACGAAAGTTTAACCACTGGGAATAATATGTTGGCTGCAAATTTTGATCCTTCAGCATGCGGGAAGGATAAAGAATTTCTTTCCGTAGGATGCGCCACACTTTGTTTTTTGAGAAACCAGTGCTACATGAAATTCGCCTTGTACTATTGCCTGGGCTTCGTTGAATATACTGAATCACACGATGATTTACATTTGGAAATGGTCCTTTCGTTTGTAAATGCTGATACACCGAAGAAAACGTTTTCGTATTTGGGTTCCGCTTTCCAGGAAATCTCTCCTGATCACGTCGAGCAACTTCAGAATTTTCGTTAAAAAATCCATAAATAAAAATTATATCGGCATATTCCTTAGAAAATTTAACAGCATTTTTGCACTACAACATGATAACACTACACTTCCTTCAACTGTATGATAATTTATGACAACGGATTCAAACGAAGTACACAGTTTTCATTGTTGACCACTGTTGTATTACCAATCTATACAATAAAATTAAAAAAAAATATTTCTAAAGTAACAAATTTTAATTTAGCTTTTTTACGTGATTTCATTTCACTTATAGGCCTGCGGGTAAATTTACGCAGTGCCTGCCGTCGTTTACTAATAGCGATTCGGCAATCATCATTCCACCAAGGAACGGAAGGAAATATAGGGTTACCCGAGATTTGTGGAATATATATATATATCTATTAGCAGTCTCAAGCATCATGTACGTAAAAGAGGAAAGTTGACGCCCGCACTGTGATAGGAAGGCTTTATTGTAACCGTACCAAGCCGCCTTTTCAACAATCAATCTACGTGGCCTTTTGTTCATCTCGCGGTTGACACCAAAAGCAAAAATGATTGGCCTGTGATTACTGCCGTGAAAGTAATCTGAAACAGACCAATTAAGACGAGGGAGTTTACTCGGCGAGCATACGGGGAGGTCGACGTTAGACAGTGTACCAGATGATAAGGACATGAATGTGTGTGACCCGTCATTCAGTAGACAAAAGTCCAAGTCTTGTCTCAATCAGTTTACCAAATTTCCTCAAGAGGAGCAGAAAGATAACTCCCAGGAAATATGGTGGGCATTGAAGTCTCCTACTATTAACAACAGTTCTAGAGCATTGAACTCAGATTTCGGTGAGAGATACAAATTGTACATATGCAATTTGAAGGGGACAGACACCTTCACAGCAACAGCAAGAAATAAGAGTAGTTAGTGGTATCCTTGTAGCTGATACCTCATTCCATATGAAAATAGCTACTCCACCACTCTCCCCGCTGTTTATTAGACAGTTTATCTCTCACAGAAACAACCTCTGAGTGTTATTGCATCTTGTACAAGATACGTTTCTTGGAAGCACATGATTAATATGTGTGCGCCAATACCCTAATATCCTCAGTGTGGGACCGAAGACTTCTAATATTCTAATGAGTAATGTTCATAAGTAAAGGTAGTTATAGATACAGAATTTCAGCAAAGCATATAAAAAATTAATTGTATGTGATCTGGTATTTCTTTTTTGTAGTTTTGATGGTAAGGAAATCTGATGCCCTGGGGTTGGGTGTTTCCTCTACCATATCCTTCAGTACACGAGGTGATGGAGGAGGATATTTTGAAGAATGGAAAATCATAGATGATGTCCCAAAGAAGGTGATTGTGGGGGCTCCCTTAACAGGGAGTTTAGTAGATGGGTTACGAACAGCTGTGATTATTCCTGCCCGCACGGGTAAAACTTTTGGGACAGGAACTTTCAGAGGGATCCCACGATTGGATTCACTAACTATGACTAATTGTTGTTCACTTTCATCAGCTCTGAGATAGTGGCTGTAAGTGAAGCGACTTGATCAGATAACATCTGAACAAGTTTTCTTAGCTCATTGCAGGATCCATACTGCTGATTACCTAAATTTGTGGGAACTTGGTTTGATGTAGCGGTGGGAACTTGATTTGATGTAGCGGTGGCAAAAGATATATCTGGTTTAACCAGGTTCCGTGAGCATTTTGTTTTTCTGTATTCTCTGTGTGCAGCCGGAAATTATATCTTCTGCATGGTACAAATTTTGAGAAATGTCTTTTCTTCTTTAAAAGTTGGGCAATCTTGGGGGCGGGCTGTTTGTGAACCACTGCAGCTCACACATTTTTCATCTTCATGGCAGTTAGTGTCACTGTGGCCTTCCTTAGCACATCGAGCACAGATCTTTGAGTAAGACTTGAAACATCGACAACTAAACCACTTTAATCCTCTCTGGTGGTAGTCTGAGATTAAACATTAATATAAGAGAAACTTCTTGGGTCAAAATCATCAGCTGTCTCCATTACGTCCAACCCCAGAAGGTCTCTGCAAAAAATTACTCCCTGGCTGGTATTTAAAGTTTTGTGGCACATTGTGTTTACGTTTATACTGCCCATATTAGTAACATGTAAGAGAGATCTACTCTGTTCATTGTTATGAATTTCAATCAGTATCGATCCACCTCTTAATTTTTTGATGTTTTTTGGTTAGTCACATGATCTTGTTATTACCTTGTTGATCAGGAAGGGCGAGACCCTTCAGGACCCTCTGGAAGGTCTACCTTACTGAGAATTTCACATAACAATGAATCTAACATTCTTAATCTGCGAATGGGTTGCTTTACAATTCACCTTGTTTTCTGCATTACTGATATCCTCGTCAGACAAAGCCGATCTAGGCCATTTCACAAGATTGTTTTTGGTAGTTTTTTCAGTTGGACCACCAACCATCATAGTTTTAGTAATATTTCAATGATATTATTAGTGTATAAATACTTTCTGTATATTTTTTCACTCTTTTGTATCTTATTCTATTGGTTGTAAGGTAATTATTTTATTATTTTGTTCTAATAGTTGTTTTTTGTAAATATTAATTAAAACATCCATTTTCAATGTGTGTATTTGATTGCTCTATTAATCATATTTGTATATGTGTTAATTTTATGAAACCAAGGGCAGTTTTTATTTTATATAAATTGTTATATTAGATGTAAGCTTTCTATATATTGATGTTTCAATCTGGTTGTCCTTGTTTGTTTTGAAATTGACATCTAGATAATTTAAAATTCTATTATTATCCATTTCAAATGTGAATTTTAGATTTTCATTATAAGAATTTACTTTGTTTAATATTATTAAATGTTCATTATTTATTACCGGGTTATAAATAATGAGAATATCTTTAATATACCATGTCTATATTAAAATTCCATATGTATAAATGTTGCCATGCACTAATTTACTCTCAAAATTCTGTGAATATATTTTAATTATATGTTCATATATTTCTTTTGTTTGATTTCTACAATATTTTAATCAGATTAATTTGAGTGTTTTCAGTTTATGATTTTTCTGTGCTATATATTTTCAAATGTGGAAAATTTTCATGTTGTGGTTGTATTTTTGTATGTATGTATCAGTTCTATGAGGTGATTTGCAAAGGTTGTTTTTGTTGTTATGTAATGCTGTTGTGTATTTTTTAGTCTGTTGGTCACAGTTCTTTACCACTTAATATAATTAATGACAGCACCAGCTAGCTACAGTATTACTAATTACTGGGGATCATAGTTCTTTGAAAATATCTTCTCTAAATATGTTTCAAATTATAAAACAGGAAAAGAAAAAGTATTTTTTTTTTTTATTATAAAAGCTTTCTTTGTTCTATGGGATTATAAATATATAATAGATTTACAAATGAGAATTACTGTACTTACCTGATTCTTTTCTTTTAATTCTTCAATAGCAGAACAGTATCCTGAATGCAGTTCTTCCACTTCTTCTTTGTGTAGAGTTTCCATCTGTCGAATCTGATAAGAATGTTCAAAATCTAGTTCTTTTATTCTTGTTGATAAATTTTTAATATTTTTTATTTTTTCCCTTAAATCATCTTTACTGATAAGAATTTCATTTGAGTATTTGAAGTGCGGATCCAACTCAATTTGTTTACCTTCTGCAGATGTTATTTTCCAAAAACACATCGTTCCATCTTCACTGCATGATATTAAAACTTGGTCATCGTAAGTTAATTTCATTGTTACAATTCTGTGATTATGGACAGAAAATTGAAGGTATATAGGTGGATGCACTAAAGGAAATTTAATTGAAATAATACTACCATCATCTCCACCAATAAACATCAACATCTCAGAACGTGATAATGCTATGCAATTCAGTTGATTTTGACCGACATCAACTTCTTTAGCGACTTGACCTTCCATTACCTCTTTCAACATACCATCAGAACCAACTGTGTAAGCTGAGTTACCATCTTGTGTTGCTACAAGACCTCTGTGTTGACATTCTTTAATAAATATATCAGTTGCTCTTTTTTGTCTACGCAAGTCCCATTCATATATAGCACCATCTAATCCACACGAGAATAGTGTAAAGTCACTTGGCAACCAAAATAATGTACTGACCTACTAACATAATTAGACATTGTTAGGATTGTTTTAAAGATAGTTTGATATAAAACTGTAAAGAATAAAAAAAAGTATTCTGTTTTACTTTTAGTTCATTCAGTGCAACAGAAATGTTTTCATTATTGAATTCTGATTTGAGCATGAGAGAATAAAATTATTCTCCATTACCAATAGGTGGACATATTTTGATTCTTAGTTTACCTGAGATTTAAAGGATATGTCATTTTAAATAATGTGATAGATCTCAGATTAAAGAACAAAATAAATCTCTAAACTATTGAGTTCAGTTTAGTTGTTGTACTTGATGATCTAGTCTATTAATGTTGACTGATTTTGTCTTTGTGTCGTTAACATTGGTTCATTTATTAATATGTTTAAAGTATTAAAATGTATATTTATATAAGATACATTATTATTACTATGAAATATCTGTTGTAATGTGTGGGATAAAATTCAGTTTCCTTTGTAACTACATTTAAAAACTGTAAAAACCCATTCTTGTTTTGTATACTTAAACATCATTATTCTCAGTATAGATAGAAAAATGGACTGAATAACAATTAAACAATATTTGTATCAGCTTATTACTACAGACTCCAAAACCAAAATTTCACACCTGTTACAGAATTAAATTCTGTATACAGGGAAAACTGATCTGAACTACTACATACAAGGCATTTGTAAAAAGTAAGGACTAGTTACTAAATAGAAATGATAGTGACAGTGAATCAGATCACATTTGCTGATTACCTGTTGAAGACCGATTGATTAAGTAGCTATCATTCACTTTTTTCAGCAGCCTATGTCAATGAACTATGATAGCAGAAATCATAAACAGTTACACCAGTTATCAAGATCAATCTGTGATATAAGTTCCTGGTGCAAAAGATTTTAATGCTCAGAAAATTCATCATTGAAAGTGTAAAATTTATTAGTTTGCTGTAATCCAGTTGGTTTCAATCTGTTATAAATTAAATATAATGATTGGTAATTTAAAATCTGAGCCATTGTTAAATTTAAAATAGTTGATAAAAATGTTCACTGTGAAAGTAGAAACTTGGGAGGTCTATGATCAGACTGATGTTTCATTGAAAAAAGTTAATGCAAAAATTCAAGGTGGAGTTTGTGCTGTGGAATTTATGGACATTGTTTCACTACTTCTAAAATCTAGGCTGTCATATCTATGTACATTGGGTCCTGAAAATTGTTAAGCACTCTATACAAAAATCAAGGAATATCATTTGTAAATACTTTTTTAATTGCTATGAAGGAGAAGTGCAATGGATTTTTCTTGGATATTTATAACTGGTAATGTAATATGGATTTATGGTATCAGTGCTATCAAAAAACAATCTTCATATCATTCAACTTTACCAAAAACAAAAAATTCAAATAAACCAAGATTTAAGAATATTGATGGAAACTAATTTGGCTATCCTATTACAGCCCAGAGCTTTTAATTTATTATTGTTACTTAATTTCCACATTTTGTTTTTTTAACCTCTGGGTCTACCATTAAGTATTGCTTCAGAGGATGAGATGAATGATTTTTGTAGCATGTGTGAAAATGCCATGCCTGACCAGGATTCAAATCTGGGACCTCGGGGTTTGAATCTCAGTCAGGGATAATTTTCACATCTTACTTTACCACACTGTGGAGATTTGATGCAATTGAAGAGTCGAAGGATTGGTTGAAATCCCAGCTAGTTGATTTTTAAGCACTATGTAGGTGAAAACCTGCTCCTTAATACAAAAAGAGTCAGAAGAAAATGGTAAGGTATGCATAAATATTGAATCCATGATACATATTTTATTAGTTCGTTTTTAAGGACCTTAAAAATACATCACCTTAATTGTGATGTGCAATACTACACAATACTAATTGTAAAAGTTGTAACTTAAATTACCTTAGTCATTTGTTCTTTTCTATTACTATTTCATACTCATATAACTACTTTTGTCTCATTCAGAAGGACTAGTCATCTCACATTATGCTTGCCTTGGTAGTGATTTTGTGATAATGCTGTTATGAATCATTCAACTTGCTAGCTAGCACATTGATCACTATTTGAGTTACTTGCAATATACTCTTACCACAGTTATATTATCAACATTAGTATTTACTGTGAATAAAATATGATTTTGCATTTCTTTGCTGGCGGTACTGTAGTTGAGGCTGTCAAAGATCTTTGTAAAATAGAACCAGAAGATTTTAATAAAAAATATGACATGTAGCGATGATTTGAACTTATTAAGCACAAGAGGGCAAGATATGATTTCTATGCCATAGTCCAGCTTGGGGTCATCTTCTTGAACTATCTGTGATTGATAAATTTTAGTGTGTTAAATGGGATTTATCTTAATCTTACATACTGTAACATGTTTGAGACTGAAAATCTTTGATACAGGATCATTTTAATGGTGAATTGAAGGATTTTTAGAAAAAGATATTTCATTGAATGTTTTTCTTAATGAGTTAAAGCATTAGTATATATTAGAAAGAAGATGTATGTTCAATGTAGAATAATAGTTTTTATTGTGAACAGATTGCAAGTGTCACTTGCAAAGCTGAATATGATATTTTAGTGAGTTTGGGATACTGGCATGAAGCAGTTCATTCGGCTCGGTCAAAAAAAAAATTATTCTTAATTTTCTGTTGCAAGTCTGGCATTGGAGTTATTGTTGAGAATTATTGTTCTGTTTTTGGAAGTGCCTTTTGATTCATGTTACATCAGAACTAAAGCTTGAGTGCTGGTTAATTTTTTTATAGATCTGACATCAATTGTAAATTTAGAAAGATTGTTTAATGAACATAGTCAAGATAATGGAATAACCTTAAAAACTAATTAAAATGTATGGTATCTTAATTACGCATAATGCAAATAAAAGACCCAGTTTCATTATGTAACTTGTTAACCAGATGCATAATGAAATGCATTAATAACATACTTTATTCTAACTTACTACTATTAACAGTTACAAAAATGGTTTCGTCCAGATAAATCATGTTTCTATCATTCACAATTTTTCCTTGCATAAGTTAATTTATTATACATAAATGTTAACTGGTTTTTAAATCTCTATGTTAGGTGTTTCTAACAATAGTGATTGTGATAACTTGAATAATTATATTAGCTAATCAGCATACCTGGCCGCTGTGACCTTTCAGAATGTGTACAAGTTGAAATGTAATTGTCGAGTATATGTTTATTACATTACCATTCATAGCTGCAAAGAAGTGGCCATTATTACTGAATTGTACTGTTTCACAATATCTTATTGGAAATTCTCTGACTACTTGTAAATCATCAATTAACAAGATCATAAATCTCAGTTTGTCTGAGAATCCCATTACTGTATATAATCCTATTCAGAAAAATGAATCAGTTATTATTTTTGCAATCTAAAGTAGATAATAAAAAACGTAAGCTAAGATTAAACATTTTATTTAATCTTCAAACTTCAACAGATAGTTATTTTATTTTTTAAATCTAAACAAATACATATTGCTTGATTATAAAAAAGATTTAGTGAACATTTTATAATTTTTTAGTAAATCAATGTTTTTCATATCGCAACATCTGTAAAATTATTACAGATCTTCATATTTTCTTTAAGAACTAATTTTTTTCATAAATTTTCATTACTTTTTTTAATAAAACTGACTGTCTATTATAAATATTATTTTAAAGAATTATGATAAATTGATGTGATACTACTATAACACTCTACCTACACTAGAACAGGATTAAACAAAATGCCAGCATTTCAAAAGAAGGATATTCTATCTCATCCTGAAAGGGTTGCATTGTGTGCTACAAAGAATCTTGAATGTGTAGAAGCAAGTTGTATTCGATATGACATAATATTGTAACTTATAGAACATTATAGGTATTCTGTTAACAAAGCAGACCCAGTGTTGAGTGAATTATATTTTACAAATTCAATATGACTCAATGATTTCACTCATAATAAAATTGATTGATATCTAAAATATATAAACATTATGTTATTGGGTTTGTTTTTTATCAGTAATCTGAACTTATAAATAAATTTAGCAAAACTATATTGAAAAAATTTCTTAATTTGTGTGTGCAGATTGAAATAAAGAAAATAAATAATTACGATTGCAATTAAGACAGTAAATAAGAACAGTAGAAGATCAGTTATCCACAGAAATTTTATTGACGTTGAAGATTGTAAGTTCACTTGCATATATGTAAGATATTAAAAAAAAGGTACATGATAATACAAAGTAAACTAAAGTTGTTATTATTGCATTTAAAAGATTCATTAAACAGATCCTGTTTATATTGTTAATTATGATTACAGTAAGTTGAGCATGCAAAAAAAATTTCTCTTTAATTGTCCGCTTCCCTACAGCATTACCTACCATCCCTATTTAATAAAGGAATAACATTTTTTTAAACTGCTCATTCTATCTTTATCTCAAAATATCATTTATTACAATCAACTAATAATGAGTCAATTAAACTCATGTTTTAATTGCATGTCTCTAGGATTTGTAACTGAGGAATTGTGCTCATAATAAATGCAAAAGCATAATAGTTAGACGTTTAAAATTTAATAAATTTATTTTAAAAATCACAACAAACAATTCCTTCAAATTGTAAGGGATTTTGTTGCATAATTCACCTACTTCACCTTTCAAGTGAATTATACATAGAATCTCCCTAAAAACAATCATCCAAAGTAGGGTCTACTGAATTTTTCTAAATCTGGTACTGTTTTTGATTCATCCAAAAAATATCTCATGTTTTAAGGGCTACCATTAATTATAAAATTAAGAAGGATAAAAGTTAATGTATCAAACAATTGTCTGCTCGTAGTTATTCAGGTAATGGATAAATTTTCTTGTTTTGACAGTAATGATCTTCATTACACAGCTAGCTCTTATGAGTACAAAGTGAAGGTGTCACTTGATACGAAGAGCTGAATATTACCTGCATCTTAATAAGCTTAGATGCTGATATGCTAACGCTACATTTTGCTCAGTGAATAAACAACAGAAAACTATTTCACTACTCACTTTACTTTTTAATCCTGTACGGAACACTTGTTATTTAATGACACTTTCAACGGTGAATGGTATTTTATGCCTGGTCACCTACAACTGTTATAGTTATGAGTCCCCATACCCCTAGGCAAATACATGCTATGAACTTAGTACACATGTACACACATTTGTTACTTACAAATGATTCAGTGAATCTCCCCCCCTCTCACTCTCTCTCTCTCTCTCTCTCTCTCTCTCTCTCTCTCTCTCTCTCTCTCTCTCTCTCTGTGTGTGTGTGTGTGTGTGTGTGTGTGTGTGTGTGTGTGAGAGAGAGCATGCACCATTAGGCTGAATGGTGTGTGTTTCCATGTCCTTTTTGATATGTTGCAAAGATTCTCTAAAGTTGTGGTTTGAAAGGGCTCCTCAAAGTCTTATGCGTTTCTTCATTTGCATATCGATTTGGTTATTTCTTGAAATGATTTGATGTGGTAAATGATGGCTTCATATGGCTATTGCAATGAGGCTGATGATGCGTGGGTAACATAACCAATTCAGCTGCCTGGAAATTGTTCATTTAGGAAATAGCACAACCAAAAAGCAGAATGATCTAGGCACCATCTTGCTATATACAGACATGATTCATGATCCGTGGTACTCTTCTCTTGAAGTTGGGGTATTAACTATCTTTCCAAATTTAAAAGTAAGAATAACCATTCATGTACATTTGTTCATTTGAATTTACCTGGGGGTATGGGGATTTCTAGGACATACTATATTTATAATTTATGTTAATAACATTTATATGTAGATTACATAAATATGTATGTGTGTATATATATATACATGTAATAACATATATATGTATATTTATAATTTTAAAAATATCAGTGAACTAAACAAGCTGAAGTTGCAGTTTTAATATTTCCAACAAAATGTGTTAATAAAGTTTTAGGAAATTATGGGAAGTAATTTATTCATAAATTACTATAAGTTAAAACAGTTACTATAGTTTAAAACAAAATTACTGTAAATATTAGAATTGCTGCTTAAATGACTAGAGTAATTGAGAAATATGCAAGTAATACCTGATGGATGCAATGTAACACAGTATATATCCTCTTGGTATTTTTTAGTTAGTAGGATTTTCTCGTCAACATAATCCCAAACTCTAACAGTACGATCGAGCTGGCCACATGTTATCAATATTTGCTTCCATGCACATAACGCTATTCCAACTACTGGACCATGGTGTAATGCTTCACCAACTTCCTTAAATTCTATCTCTGGGGCCTGTAACATAATGAATGTGAAAATACTATCTAGATTTTTCATTATTGAATAATAAGTAACTGTAATACATTATTGAGTTCCTGGTATTTTAAATTAGAATACTTCATTTTAAATTAGAATTATATGTAATTCATAGTTTTTATGGTGGATCTGTCACTGCTATTTCCCAGATCCTGACATCTCCTACCTCTTGTATGAGTGTAACTGGGTAAAAAATGAGGCTTATCTGAGCAGAACAGCACTTTCACTTTAGTGTACTCATATTCTATCATTGATATTTAAACTAATTTTTAATTAGTATTTATTGTTTTTAATTGAATTATCTTCAATTTTTTTGTATTACTTTATGGAACATTCAGCTAATTATTTCTATATTTACCTAATCATATTACACTTAGAGAAATAGATTATTGCTTTAATTACAACCTTCAGTTGTTTAATTAAATATGCTACTGTTAACTTACCAAATCATAACTTACATTTTATTTATCTTATAATTTCATACTATTTTGTAGTTTATTAGTATGTAATACTTGCTTGTTAACATGTCGTTTTTATTGCATTTCATTTAATTTTATGATAGTTTTAAATTAAATTTTGATAAATAAGGTACTTTTCTGCAAGAGTTCTGGAAGATTTCTTCATAAAGAACTTCTGTACCTGAATGTTAAAAACATTCTTGGAATGAGTATGGTCTCAACAAACTTGTACAATATGAGATTTACATGTACATAAAATTTAATAAAAATGATTATTACACAAAAAACAAGAAATTAATCAAATATGTTTTATTACATAATATTTAAAGGTTTTGTTTACAGTTTATGTTGATTTCTTTAAGTTATTTGATGCAAAGAATGGGTATGGATTATTGGTTTGGCTTCTTGAAAGCAATATTCTATGGAATACTCTCTCCTCCACTTCATAAGCCCCTTGTAGAACTACTGTGTTTCTATGTGATTACATTTTCTAAACATCGATGAGTTATACTTGTTCATATCTTGAACATTATTGCAAGTAAACTAAGTAAACGTTTTCTGACAACGTATTTTCTCTCTCTCTCTGCAAAACCTTTACCAAATAATTTGTTTTGGTAAATATTATAAATAATATACAACAATTTCTACACCCCTCATGAGGTATGTAATAAGGCGCGTTGAGATTTTTTTTAACGAGTGAAATCTATTCCCAGGAGCATACTATAAAACAATCGAATTAATGTTTCGCAAATTTTATTTTTAATGTTTAGTAATACCATTAGCTTTCCAAGTAAGTTAGTTTCATGGATGATGTCTTATTTTCAATTCATTTTCTGTGAATTTATTTGTACATCTTTTCGGTAAATAGAGCCTATATCAACATGCTTATTCCGCATCACAATTCATATGATTCGTTCTGATTGTCGATAAATCTAATCTTTTCGTTCCGCGTCTAATCGTATTAAAATTGTTAATCTTTCTGTTATTGGTATTTTTCGTTTTTTTTATTATTATTATTATTATTAAGATAATACGCATTTGCAGTTCTTACGTTTCCCACATGAAACTTAATATTTCATGTTGTGCGTGCCTGCACTGTGTAATTTGTTTTTCTTTTCAACAGATCTGCTGTCTGTTCAGATTTCTGAACTTGTATTAAAAAAATTTATAGACATTACAATATTTCTACACATTAGAGTCTTTCCTTATAAACTGATTATTATTATTACTAGTAGAATTACATTTACTTATTTTTACTTGAAAATACATTCGTTAACACATTTAAAGTTTCTTTTATGAACTGGGATTTTTTGTACACATAAGTGAGGCTACTATTAACTGCAATCCTCTCAATAAAAATCTGATGTGAACATCACATGACTTCCTTGTACGCCTATTAAATGATATATATACACATTTTTTGCTGCACTTCATTTCATGAAGTGGACAAATTTCATTTTAAAGTGAGATACGATCCTCTAATTCATTAATAAAGTGGACAGTTGCTGAAATATTCGTTTTTATTAACATCAAATATCTATATAACTATTAATTCAACAATCTTATATGAAATATTAGGATGGAGTAAAAGTCGCTTTATTACATGCATTACTAAATCAGTATTATTCGTATCTTCATGAGTTGAAGATTGACAGAAGTTTCAGATTTCTGGTATGTCCTACAAATAAAAGTTAATAATTAAACTTTTCCATTTAGTGAACTCCTGTACATTGGTTACAAATGCTAATTTCGACCTTACAGTGTAAAATATTCAGTTTTCATTATTGGATTATTTGGTGAATAATCAAAAATGAAAAAGAAACAATCACACAGGAAAAAAAAAGATAACGCATATAAAGAAGAAGAAAATGTTAAGAACAAGGGAAGAATACAAACATTAAGAGAAGATGATAAAAATAAAGAGGAAGAAAATGTTAAAACCAAAGAAAGAATAAAAAGATTTAAGAGATGATGATAAATGTAAAGAGGGAGAAAACGTTAAGACTAAGGAAAGAATAAAAAAATTAACAGTGGATGATGAATATAAACACAGAGAAAATTTGAAAACTAGAGATTGTGTACACAAATTAAGATCAGAATATCAAATCAAAGAGCAATTAAATGATTGGCAACAAAAAACAATTAAACGAAATTATGATCAACTCTATATTGTCAGACAACATCAGAAGAGTAAAATGATATAATAAAAATGCAGACTGTCATAAAAATAATCATACTGAAGCACTGTATTCCAGACAGAATCAAGCGGCTGTTAAAAACATATAGCACTCCAAAAATAAAATTATCATTAAATTTTGGACTAATCCATTTCTTATTCAGGATTTAATATATTATATAAAATTAAAGAATGTTATGTACAATGTTTGTCATTGTTGATTACAAAAATATACTAACCATCAATGATTTACTCGTATTTCAATTATGTCTACTAAACGGTGGACATTTTTTATTAATTTTATTAAAGTTACAACTGGCATTTCTAAAACTAAGTTCAGTTTTCTGTGTAACTGATAAACTGCTAACTATTTATTATCTAAAATACAACAATAATTCACACCTATTACCTATAAATCTTTGTAAATATTAAGAAATTGAAAAAAAAAAAGAGTTCAGTAGTAGACCAAATACTCACATTAATTGCTTTACTAAAGAAAAATAAAAGTAACTAGCTGCAAAATATCAGTAGTAACTTCTAAATATTAAAAATAATTTTTATTTTTATAGAAATCTAGGTTATAAAAAATATGATAAGAAATTTAAAATTAGCAAGTATTAAATTGCTTAACTTTTAAAATAATGCAATGTTTACTACTTTCAGATCTAATTACGAGCTCACACCCAATCCAGCATCTGGTAGCACTGTTCTCCATTATGGAAGAAGCTGTTTAAAAAGTGAGCAATTTAAAAATTGTATCAGATTTTGCCATGCTGTCAAATAAATTTAATTAATTACATTAATTAACCACTTTGTGAGTAACTGGCTTTTTACTCCTCAAACTTAAAGAATAATTTTGTAAACTATATTTATTCCTTCTATTCAAACTGTTTTTGCTAACTTTGAATTTACTTGAAACATATAATTAAAGAACTTAATGTATACTTTTGGGCCACGGATCATGTGTGGTTATTTGTTTTGTTAACTTTATTACAGGTAACTAAATAGTGAATGAAGATCTATAATTAAAATTGTATTAATTTGATAATGATTATGATATTAATAAGATATAAAAAGAACAAATTATAACAAATCAATAAGCAAAAGAAAAATACATAAAATATTAAAACAAATAATATTCATACAATATTAAAATAAACTGGAAATCTAAACCACAGATCATAAAAAATAAAAATGTTTTATTTACATTATGATGATTATATTCACAGATCATAAACTTTTCATGCATTCTGGACAGACAGGAATACAACTCATCAAGCCTTAAAATTTGGTTTCAGGTTTAATTAATCTAAAGATGTACAGAAACAGTTTATGGTTTTTACTATAAACCACATCATCAAAGAGTCTAACAAAAATATTGGTTTAATGACTGATCTTAAACAATAAACGAAGCTGCTTTGACTTGTTAGTGTATTTAAAATTCTAAAATTTAATTAACTATAAAAAAATTTAATCCATTTAAAAATTTAATTAAATTATAAAATGGGTTTATATATCATTCTAAAACATTCGACTATTATGAATTTAATTTTTTACAAAAATAAATTATTGCACAAGATTCCCTACTTGCTTGTAGAGTTCAAAACCAATTTTTAAAATAATATTTTTCCCTTTTGTTTAATGGGGTCAGTCATTTTTAGATGCAAGCACACAGTAATTTTAGTTTTTATAAACATTTCTACCAATTACTGCTGCTCTTTTTCCATGCCAGCCAGTTTGGATGAAACAAAAACCATCTTTCTCAACTTTAATAGTCCTAACAATAAGGTTATTATGCTTCCTCCCCTTAAGTTAAGCTTCTAAATAAGAAATGACTGAAAATTTGGGAAATAAAAGTTTCACTTTTTAGTTTTTAAGTCAAAAATTTTTCAGAAGGGCACTGATCAATGCGATTTTTTCTTTAATAACTATGGAAGAAGGTGATATGGAAAACATTTTTAAAAGTTTGATTTAATATTTTCTGTAAAGGACAGAGGAAAATCCAAAATTTAAATCATGTTTAAATCAATAAATTTAAATTTAAATCAAAGTTTAAATGCCACCCTATATATTGGCAACAGTTTATTAAAATTTAAGCAAGATATATATATATATATATATATATCATATATAAAAAAAAAAAATTAGGTATAAACTTTTAAACATTTCATGATGACCCTTGTACATTTGCATGCTGTCAGTTGAGATTAACAGTCCTAATATGTTATTAAAATTAAATAAACTCTTTAAGAGGTTCATTATTTGCACTTACAAATAAATTGTATTATTTTCAGATCTTAAATGAAGTAGGTGTAACTTTCAGTCATATTACTACAGCTGCCTGTACTTGCAGAAAATTCATTAACAGTTAAGTTTTTTAAATTTTATAGTGTTGCACAGGAATAGTATACTTATAAAATATTGACAAAGGTCCTGGTGGTCCTTGAGTAATTGAATAATACAATTTTTTCTGTATCATTTATGTCTGTTACCTTTCCAGGCAAATATCTAATCATATATTTAAGCAACATAGTCTCCTTACTGAACTGATAGTCCAACAGAAAAATTAATTTTGGAATATTACTTCTTTACAATTTTTAGAGATTGAAATTCAATTATTGTCATCTACAATTGTTTTTTATTTCAACTGAGTGGTAAAAATCGATTAATTAATTTATTTCTCTTGAGTACCTTTAATATGAGTATCTTTTAATATTTTCATTTATGAGTACCTTTTTAATATTTTAGGTTTTTTAAGTTTGCAAAAAAAAATTAAAATTGATTTATAAACTACACTCTGGTTCAAATCCCAGTCAGGTTTGGTTATTTTCATGCTACAAAATACACATATCATAAAACAATGACATTGGATTGAGAATAAATAAATAAACAAATAAAATAACCACCTAACAGTTCCTCCACTTCAGTCATTTGGATTTTTTTCCATGAGACGTACTGAAGATTCAGCACCAGTTTCAAAATCTTCTTTATGCTGATAAAGATATTAGAAACTTCTTTTATTTTAATTTATAATGGCATGGAAATAAGACTTAATAATATTTTAAGTAACAAAGTAATATTCTAATGTTTATCAACTTTTTTTCTGAAACTTATTTTTTAGTTTGGTTAGAAGAATTAGCTGTTGATTTTACTGAACTATTTTCCTTTTCTTTTTCAATATGATTCAAGAATTGTTTGAAACAAATATCGCATGATTTTTTCAGGAGTTAATGGTACATTAGTTTGAAGAATAGCAATTGGCAAATATATAAGGGTATTTCTTTCAAAACATTTTTTATTCTGTTGTATTTAAAAGAATCACAAATACTTAACAAAAGAAATTCAAAAGAATTATTGTTCAAGTAATTGGAGCACTTTGCTTTACAACAAACATCTAGAGACTCAGTATTTTTAATAAAACGAAAAAAACTGACTGCATAAATTGGTAAAAGTTTACCAAAGATTAACAAGAAAAACATGTAAGTGAAATTTTGTTTTGTTTGGAGTATAATACAGTTTAAAAAAAAGTAACTTGCCTAAATTAAAATAATAAATGTGTATGTTTTTAGCAAATGAGGTATTTATTACATCTAAAAATGATATATCAAGTAATCTCTATGCAATAGCAACTTAATAAAAGAAGTTGAAAAAAGTGAAGAAAGTGTATACAATTATGCTGAAGTTAGTAAGTTAGTTAACACAACAGTTAATTTATTACAACTATTCCTGATATATACCTTACCTGACTTATATCTTGTCCCCATAACCGCACTGCAAATATTTGCATTCGGTGAGTGGTACATAAAAGTTTATCTTGTGTCGGACTGACAGATATATTTTGAATTTTGTTCATTTCAGTTCTTGATTTATCCTTAATATCTCCAGCATTAATGCAAAATACATTCCTTTTTTTGTACCTATATAAGTAAAATTAACATGTTCTTAGTAATGAAATGTTTCTGTATTAAAAGCAACTGGAATTCTAGTTTATAGTATATTTGGATTATAGTAAATATATGAGAAAAACATTAATTAAAAATAATTAACTTCAATTTTGAAACTATTTTCTTAAATGAAAATATTTAAAAATAATTAGTTAACATATTCACACTACGTAAATTAATTGTACTTATTTAAACCTTAAATTGGACCAACCTGAAATTGGAATCCTTTTCAAATAAAATGACTACTCCTGAAGTACATGTATAAGCAAAACCTTTTGAGAATGATGTTAAGCAGCCCACTTCAAACTCATCACTTTCATCACTCTCTTGAAGGAGATTCATTCCTGACACCACTTGACCTGCTGGAGCTGAACTAAATTAATTTCAAAAACAAATTGATTATTAGTGGTATTTATTAAAATATGAAAAACATATAGTAAAATTCCAATTATCTAAGATTACCTGCTTACTATATACATATAGTTGATTTTTTTTTCCTTCTGAGAGCGTAATAAATATGCTTTCTAATTTGAATGGAAATTTTATTTCTTCAAAAATAATTAAAAAACTTCCTTTCTTAAGTTAAGAAGTTAATCTGTTAGGTAAGTACAGTAGGGAGCAAATTAATCCGAACAAAGAGAATTTTATGTTTATTTCTATGTTGTGACTGCACTGTTTGATCACACCCAAAGTTGTGTAATGCAAGGTTATTGTTCTTTGGTAATAAATTGATTATGAGCCAATTATAAGTAGTGTTTTGTGAAATTTATTTCATTTTTTATTACAAAATCATATTTTCATATTGGACATGGCTCCAAGAAAGTGTTTGAAAATTGTTTCTCTTTCTGAGCACACCAGTATGAGACAATGACAAGTAGCTTCTGAGTGTGGTTTTAAGACTGGGGACAGTGAATGCTATTTTAAAACAATTTTAAGAAAGTGGTTCCTTTCTTTACGGCAAATGTGGCCGTAAAAGAAAAACTACTCAACACAGGATTGGTTATTAGTGAGAAAAAGTAAATTTGGTCCAAAATTATTTGTTGTGGACTTAAATCAAGAATTAGCAGCCAGGGGAACAAATTTACTTGACAACTGTTAGACTCAAACTTCTTGCAGCTGGACAGAAAGCTTTTGTCAGCAAGCTAAAAAGCAGCTTTTAATACCAGCTGTATGCAAAAAAAAAAAGGCTTTTGTGGGCCAAAGAACATGCTTAACTTGACCAAAGAAGACAGGAAATATGTAATATTTTTCCAGCACTCACATTTTTATTTTCAGGGGCAAAGAGTTCCATACATTAGAAAAGCATCAGATGAACCATACATCATTGGCTCATAACCAACAATCAGTTAAACATTCCCAGAAAAAAATGTTTGCTTACCCTTTGAAGGACTTTGTTCATTATTTCCAGTAAATGGTACGTTGAAAAGTGATGGATATTAAGATTCTGAAGGAAAGGGTTGTGACATAAGTTCAAAACTAATTCCCACAAGGCAAAGGAGTGTTTCGACAAGATTTGGTGGTATGTCATACTACCAGTACAGTGGAAAAATGTTTTGAAGAATAAAACAAAGTGCTTGTGGCCAGGCAACTCCCAAAGACTTAACCCAATTTAAAATGTTTGGGCAACAGTTAAAAACAATTCTCAAAAATGAATTCTACCACAAAAATTTATCTCGTTAGAGCAATACAATCAGTATGAATTCATAATGAAAAAATTAAAAAAGGTGTAGTAAACTTATTGAATCAATGTCAAATATGTACTTTTTTTTGTCTTTAGTCATTTGACTGGTTTGATGCAGCTCTCCAAGATTCCCTATCTAGTGCTAGTCGTTTCATTTCAAATCATGTACATGAATGATTAAAATAAAGGAGAATATATTAATTACTAGATATTCAAAAATTGTAAGGTATGATTTTTTTCTAAATAAAGTTACTTTTTATTAAATAACATCAGTGTTCAGATTAATTTGCACATTACTCTGAGGTTTTTTGTTAAAAGCATTTTTTGTCATGTTGATAAATGTATTTATTTTTTTTAAATTTTCAAGACAATCGTGTCGTATATATTTATAACTAGACCACGTAAGAATGAGGTGTAAAGGTTGTATTTATGTGAGGAAAATGAAAGCTGTTGACGGGAATAGAAATCAGCCAACACTTTCTCAATTCAGCTTCTGTAACTTATCAGACCCACAAAAAGCTTAGAATCAGGTATGATATTATTCAAAAACTGATTCAACAAGAGGAATTTATACTCCTCTGATGGTCATCTCTAGATGGCTTCTCTACTACTACTTTGGGTTTGGTGTTTTCGTGTGCTGATTACCGAGCACCCAATCTAATAACAGCTATACAAGCTAATTGTAGCTACCAAAGATATGAGAATCTGTTCCGTTCCTTGTTGAGCCAGTTGGTGCTGCGCTCTAGCGTCTGCTAGTGCTGCTCTTGAGTTAATCTAATATGACCATTCTACGTTAGAATCCCGCCCCCCAGTGCAGTTGCATTTTTCATTTCAACCGGATGGACAATTAGTGTTAGTTATATTTTACATAAGAATCCGACACAGTTTTCATTTCATGTTTCATGTATTTCATGTTTTCATTTCAGTCCAAGGGGACTCATAGTTTCTTGATAATGTTCAAGTTCAATTATGACTAAAGTGTCATACATTCTTAAGTTTAATGTAACTATTGTAATTCAATCAAAATGTCAAGGGTGACAAAAATTAAACATAATGATTCAAGAAGAACATAGCGTTGCTTCATTTCATCATCTACCATCTCAACAAAAATACAGTCCACACTAGCTCTAAATTCTACCAGAATTATTACAAAGACCCTGAGGTCAATTACTTCTATTGTTTCTTTGTTTTTCATCCTCTCTTTAGTAACATAACTCAGTCTGATATAATAAGAATGATTTCCTTTAATTTGCCAAGACCTCAATTCTAGAGTTACCATTTCATAATGATGTTCAGAGAAAATAATGGTCATATTTCGACAATTAGTTAAAACTTTGGAATGAAGGGTGATATTATTTTTTTTTTTGGATTTACGAGAAGAATGGATACAGAAATGGACAAGTATAATTGTTTTGAACGTAATGTAACTGCTAAGCAGCCAGGATTTCAGGATCTCAAATAATATGGTCATCATTAAATCTGATACAGTCAAGGATTGGGTATGTATAACAAATCTGTGACATATACACTGGTTAAAAGTCATCCATATAGACATAGTCTATCCAGACATATAGTCTGGTTAAAGTTATCCAAAATAGTGGACTATATTTAGAAAACCAGTCGCTGCAATCTCTTAAATATAGGCTCAACTGACAGGATATAGCTTCAAGATTTGTTTTGTATATTCTCAAGGTCGTGAAATAAGCATGCGCAGGCAAGCCAACTTACAATGCAATTTCAGTGAGTAGAGATGTGAACCCACAACTGAAGGTTTATTGCTTGCTTTGGTTAATGGAGTTTCAGTCAGTTATGCGTGCTCAGTGGGGTGTACAAACTGAATGGATCCCCCTACATCCAAGTCTATTCGTCAAGAGAGATACAACTAAGAGTGACTAGAAGCTTGGTTTCACAATCATTCAAAAGTTTCAGTTAGTGAAGAGACTGTGATCATGTATGCATTCGTGATTCATTCACTGCCAGTCCTAGAAAGAAGTCAATTAGGAGGAGTAGTTAGAAACTGCAAATTTCTCATTCCACTGTTCATAACATTGTTCAAAAGTGGTTCAGTTTGTGAGCTTACAAACTACAACTCCATCACATTAAACCAAATGGTTGCCATGTGAAATATCAGTTTGCTCCAGAGGTAATGCAAAGTGTCAAAAACAATCTGAATTATCTTGTTACATTGTTATTTACTGATGAGGCAACCATTCATACGATCAGGAATGGTAACAGACACAATTGTTGAATTTGGGGTACGTAAAACATCCATTCAATAAATGAAAATTAAAGTGACACATTGAAAGCCAATGTCTGGTTCTGACTGCACAAAAATGACATTGTGGGTCCATTTTTTTTATGGAGTCCACTGTGACAAGGCACACATACTGTGACACGCTTGAGGACTTTGCTGTTTCTCGGATTCCTGCAGGCTTCAGTTTCCAATAAGATATGCTCCACCACACTGTCATCAAGATATTATAATGTTGTTGAACAACTATTTTCAGGATGTTGGATCAGATGAGGAGGTCCAACTGCATGGCCACCTAGATCTCCAGTTATCACCCCTTTAGACATTTTTGCTTGGGGATTTATTAAAAGTTGTATGTACTAAACAAAAGTTTGAGATTTGGATGATTTAAAACTGAGAATTGTTGAAGCTGTTGCTAATAAAGCTGCAGATTATACTAAACAACTGGCATGAGTTATTGCATAGATGTCTGCCAAGCTACAAAAGATGCATATATTGAACTTTTTATCACAATTTTATTACAATTTTTATCACTTTTGATATGATTTTCTTATGTGTAGGTTTTGTGTTTGTTTTTATACTTTACTGATTGATTCATTTGCGTTTTGAAACAAATTCACAAACAAATAATAATAATTAAAACACACAATACATGTGTATTTGCAACCTATATTTGGTTAACCAGAGTCTAGAGTTGTTATAAATAACAACAACAAAGTTGGCTCATTACATGCTGCCTTCTCAAGTAATATAGCGCTGGCTAGTGACAATGAGAACAGCAGTTAGTTTAAAATTTATTATTGATTTAATTGACAACACATGCATATAATCTAAAATTATTATAAATATTTCTACCATTTCTGGTTATTCAGTAATACTGGATTGGTTTGAGTATTAATGGAAGTGTTTATACTTTTGACTGTTCAATCATAGTTTTTTTACATTTAATCCATTTTTATGTAATAGGAAGTAAACATCTACAAAAATATGTTTCTTATAATGCAAGTGAGAAATTTAAATAATTCAAGAAGGTGATTGGAACTGAGCTCATGAAAATTCCATACCATGTTGGAGAGAGAGAGAGAGAGAGAGAGAGAGAGAGAGAGAGAGAGAGAGAGAGAGAGAGAGAGAGAGAGAGAGAGAGAGAGAGAGAGAGAGAGAGAGAGAGAGAGAGAGAGAGAGGTGTTACCTACAGATCCTTGTTGCTCATCGTAGGAATGTCTTTATGCTGGAATAATGTTCCTTGTGCTGGAATGGTTTGTTTACATCAGTTCCAAACATAAGTGAAATGGATTATGGTTTGCAATATCTATACACTACCACATAAAATTATATGTAAATGTATTAACTTACTCATCTTTAACTTTGATATCAATCAGCGTAACCTCTTGTGCTTTGTATAAAGCACGTAAATCACCATATTCTACAATTATAAGTCTTCCATCTTTTGTTCCAGCTATTACTCGATCTGATGTTAACCAACAAACACACGTCAATGGAAAGTTTTCTGCTTTCTGAAAACCATACTGTCGCCAGACCATATCAGATACTGACAGAAGTCGAAATATACCTGGACCAACCAGTGATACTACAGTGTTATCTGTGGGATTAGTTGCTACCTGTAGAAAGAACAGGGTTTTATAAATTACAATATCACATTAAGTAAGATTAATTAGTGTAATATTTATGTAATAAAAATATGGTAATCATGAAATATAAAAAAAATTATTAAAAGCAATAATAGATTTCTTTTGGTATAATTATAATCAAAGTCTGTTCATCAGTTTTATTTAAGTAAATCTTGTGATGAACTGGGTAATCTATTGGCCAGAATTTAATGTAATTAGATTTGATTTATTGCTCTAATCCAAATGAAAGTTGCTTGGATAATTCAGGATAAAGTTGAAATAAAATTCAGTCTTTGTTAAGAAGGGAGAATCAATGTGTATATATATATATGCACAAGTACTTAATTTTTGGTGGAATATGTCAGCAAACATTCTGGATCTCTATTTTGATGTGTAAGTAATTTGTGTAATTTTAAAGTATTGATCAGTTTGAAAATTATCAGTAGCAAAATTTGAACCTTATCTTTGCTATACTGAACTAATTTTTGTGAACTTGCCATTTAAATGAATCACATTAAGATGTAATTGTTTTTGAAAAAATATAAGTAAATACTGGTTGTGCAAAATCATGGAGTGTGCTGACAAGTTCTACTTCAAACACCAATCAATTGCAAAATTGTTTTCTTCTGCAGAATACAATTATTTCAATCAGTGATAGGATATTTTAGACTTAAGTTATATATATAATAAACAAACACAGTTCATTCTTGTTATTTAAATCGTTTACAGGTATTCTCATATCCACTCATTTAGTGACATAATTTTAATTATATCTTTATTTTTTATTAAACTGGTAATTTACACTCAGATTCACCATGTTGAAGACCTTTGGTATAGTTTGGCTATAAATTATAATAGCTTGGCTATAAACTGTAGCTTAAGAATTTTGTTTTTGGAAGAATGCTTCTCCTGACAGGTGTTTCCATGGATAATAGGTGTTTATGGCATTTCAGTTTTAAAAGCTAATAAAATCAAAACTAACAGAGAAGCATTATAGGTATGGAATAGTTTTTATATAATCCTTCATCATGTTCTAAATTACAAAAAATTCAGGCATCATAATATTCTTCAAGTTTCAGGAATTTGTTGAAAAAAAACATTGTAAGCTATTGTCTCATCACAGAATTTAACAGGTCACCTAGAAATAATCCTACTGAATTCCATCAAACTATTCAGTATGTATTTACTTTTTTTTTATAAATAGTAAAAATGTGACCAGTTATGAGTATACTTTTAAATCATTGAATAATTCTTATCTTCATGCTATGCAATATGGTGTAAAACATAATAATATACTGGTGTCTACAAAAATATTAAAAGTATTATTTTTGAGAAATGTTTTCTATGTATTGTGATTTGAAAAATATGTAGCTATACATCTTTATGTATTTGCAAATATAAATATATACTGTAGATATAATATTTTACAAATATTTGTGAAAATATACCTATAAACACCTGATAAGACTTCACAAGCCTTCTTTTGTAATCAAATTAATAGAAATATCCACAACAATGTCATCTGTAGACAACAAAATAGCTGCATAATAGTTCTGAAAAGATATTCTGGAAACTCAATTCCATGTTAAGTAAAAAGTATTTTTTTTGTTGTTAAGATAATAGTTACTATTTTCTTTTCTGCTAGATCACTATAGTTCTATGTTTAGTATTACTTTCCTTTCTTAGCTTAATTCTTTTATCTCTTATTGACACTTTTCAGAACCACTACATTGTCAAAACTTATGGTACTGTTACTTTTCTCTTAGTCTTTATGTAACGTTAAGTCAAGGTTTCTCCCTATATTTGACATGATGCCTTATCTAGCCTTCTTCTTGTTTATTTGTTGTACTTATATTTCATGTTTATTTTTATTTTTATTTATGGTTGTACTTATCTTTTATTTTTATTTATTTCCTGCTTTCAATAAATTGAGGTTCTTAAAAAACATCCACTTATTACAGATTTTTTTATTTATGATCATTTTATTGTTACTTTTTAATTTAAAGTTTCTAGATTTTCTAAAATATTCATATTTCATTGATTCTTCCAATTTCATTGGGGTATGTCCTTCTTTTATTAAATGTGTTGCATAATTAGAAATTTTTTTTTGATTTTTGAAAGATCTTGTGTGTTTATTATACCTTAATTTTAATTTTCTTCCCATTTGTCCAATGTATGTTGCATTGCATTTACATTTTATTTTGTTTACCATTACTGTTGTGTATATATTTTTCTTCTATGTTGCTATTAAAAATCTTTTTTATTATTTGTATTTATAGCCATTCTTATATTATATTTATTAAAAAATTGTTTAATTGGGTAAATTTCTTTCTCAGTAAATGTTAATTTACTCCATTTGAAGGTTTCTTTATCGTTTAATTTAATTTATTTCTATTTTTATTCATTTATCTGATAATTTCTTTTTTATACTTTTTATTTTCTGCTATTTGGAAAATAGTGTAATTCTTTTTTATATGCTATTTTCTTTAATGGTAATTTATGAAGTCTATCATGTATCTAAAAGCTACTAATTTATGCTCCATTGGGTGACTCGAATCGCAACCTATGATGTTATCTGTAAAGGTTTTTTTCTGTGTTATTACAAAATCTAGATTATTATTTTTTATTGTTAGCTCTAGAAAATTGATAGTCTCTTCTTTATCTTTTTCCATTGTATATTTAATGTTATGGTGGAATTTGTTCATTTCTTCCAGAATCTTTTCTTCATTATTATTTATTTCTTTTTTAAATACTAATAGTGTCACATTCATGTATCTAATAAATTCTAAACATTTGTATTTTTTCATGATATCTGGTATATATGAAAAAATATACATGAAATACATCATGTATATTATAAAATATAATTTTTATACATGAATTTTTTTTTAAATTTCTGAAGGCTTGTGTTGTGATAAATACTGTATTTTTATAATTTTAGAAAAAGAACTTCAGAAAAAAGTTTGAATGAGTTGCTTTAAAAATATGTGGAAATATGTTTCATATGCATAATACATGAAAACACAGTTGATTAAATTTATTTATACTTCCAACCAGTCAAGAACCATTCATCTATTATGTCAACTCTAAGCGCTTGGAATGATTGAAATTTTGCTACATACGAGATTACATAAATTTTTCTTGTAAGAACTGACCTAAAACTTTATTTCAGAATGTAATAATAGAATGAAGTAATAAAACAATATCTCTACATACCTGTACAATTGGTCCTGTATTTGCAGGAGGACTGTTTGCTTTTGTTGAAGTTTCTACTTTTCCTTTTTCCCAATTGTAATATAACATCATCCAATCTGGGTCTCCAGTTACTGCTACCACATATTTGCTGTCAAATGTAAATGTTACTGAAGCAAATTCATGCACTGCAGATTCATATGGTAAACCGAGTACTTTCTTTTTTTTTAAAGTAGTCAAGTCATATAATGTAATACTTGGTTTCTCTCCTTTCTCAGCCAGAGCAACAATTTTTCTAAAAATGGAATGATAATTAAACAATTTGTCTGAGTATGGATAAGTATGTATAGATCAGCATACACTCTTAACAGTAAACATGTATCAGTTTTTCAGATTTTATGAAACTGTTCTGCATTGCTGACAGTCTTTCAGAGTACAGTAAAAATAGTTATATTGTTTTTTTATATTGACTTAAATGCCTATGTTACCAGGGTGTTTTGGTTTTTAGACTTCAGTTAATAATAAATAAATATAATCTTCACTTCAGAAAGTGTTTAAAAAATAAGGAAAAGTTGTTTTGATTAATCTTAAAGGTCTAACTTCAAAAAAATTTCAACTTTCCAGGGTTGCCTGATGGAGATTTGAATCTGGGACTTTCATCCAGAGGTCCCAGGTTCGAATCCCGGTCAGGCATGGCATTTTCACACACTACAAAACATTCATCTCATCCTCTGACAGTGGTCCCAGAGGTGATAAGTGATAAGTACATCAGAGAAGGTTTTTCAAAAAACAATTGAATTTGATCTCATTTTCTCTTAGAGGTGGGTAAAAATAAAATCACTACATAGCAGTAGCTCATATCCTAAAATAAACACATACCTGCCAGATTTTAAGTTTATAGGCTTGCTTCTGGTCTCATCCCCTTTTTTTAAACTCCTATTTTGTTTAGCTCTTTCTTTTTTGATAGCAACCTGCAGGTTGGTTTCTAGCAGTTCTCCAGAGTTCTCGACCTAGTGCTAGTCCTTTAAGTTGTTTATATAAATGATAACCAAAATCTTGAATCATTTGATCATATATTCCAGATGAGGTCTTCATCTACAATTTGTACCCTCCACAGAACCTTTCACAATATTTAGTAATAGTCATCCCTTAACACATGTCCAATCCAGTTATTTCTTCTTTTCCTCAATGATCCATCAAAAATTGTGATTCTCCGATTTTTCTCAAACCTCTTTGTTGCTTACTTTCTCTGTCCAAGATATCTTCAATATTTTTCAGTAGTACCATAACTCAAAGGCTTCAAGCCTCCTTTTTTCTGACTTCCCGCATGTCCAAGACTCAATTCTGTATAATACTATGCTTCACACAAGTTTTTAGCAACTGTTTCCTTAATATCAGGTTAATATTATTTGATGTGTTCAATATTCCTTTCAAATTGAAAGTTGCTTTTGCTTGTTTTACCCTACGTTTTGTATTCTTCCTGCTATGGCCATCAGTTGTAAGTTTACTACCAAAGTATGTAAAATCCATAACACTTCCTAGATACTTTTCACTTAATGTTATATGAGTTGTTATATTTTGTTTGTGTCTTATCATAATTAATTTTCATGTTATAAGTGGCAAGATGTTATCTATTTCTCATAGAACTTTTGTCAACCCTTCCTCACTTTCTGATAAAACTGCTACATTGGCTGTAAATCTAAACATGCTTATTTTCCTTGAATCTTAATATCAGCTGGTAAGTCTAACCTCTCTTGATTGTCATTCAGAATCCTTTGGATGTAACATTAAAAAGTATAGGTAACAAGCAAGCAACATTGTCTAATGCCCTACTAATGATTGTCTCTTGCTTATGCTCTATGCGTTGTCTTTATACTGTAGAATGTAGAAACTCCAAATAATCCTCTTACCACTGTACTTCACTCCTATTTCCCTTAGTATCCTAAACAAAAGACCCCATTTAACCCTATCAAAAGCTTTTTGTAAATCTACAAAGGTATTTTTATTTTTCCTTGCCATTTTTCCAGAATTAATCTTAGTAATAGGATTGTATCTCTTGTCCCTTCCTGAAAACAAACTGGTCTTCAGCCAGTGTAAAATCTATTTTGCAATTCTATCTTCTATTCTTTTAAGAATGATTGTTGTTAATATTTTTGATGTATGTGATATTGTAAGCTCAAGATCCCACTAATGTTCACACCTTTTAGCAGAAGCCTTTTTTGGCAAAGGTACAATTATGCATTTTTAAAAATCTGTTGGAAGATCTTCCAGTTTCATAAATATTCATATTAATATTAATCTATAAATCAGTTTCATATTAATCTATAAAGTGCATTGTGCTTGTTTTCCTGCTGATTTTATTAGTTCAGCTAGAATGTCATTCGCATCTGGGGCTTTTTTGTCTTTAACTTTAGTTCCTTAGGGTTCTTTTAACATAATTTTTTATTACTCTTCCTAGATATCCCATTAGAAATAATTATCCCAAATTTCATCTTTCTAGCTGTCTAAGAGTTTGTGGTAAGCGAGTCAAAAGTGCTTTCTCATTCATTTATATGTAGGAGATTACACAACCTTTAGTAACTGGGCAGCACTATGGATTCTTTCACCTTAAAATGTTACCAGTAAGACTCTACTTACGCACTATTCTTTTCAGATTTCTAGTATTTAATTAAATTTTTTTTTTGTCTTCAGTCAAATGACTGGTTTGTTACATTTTTTCCATTCCTTTCATTCTTTTTTCTATTTTTCTGTTTAGCCTTTGGAACCACCATAAGGTATTACTTCAGAGGATGAATGAGGTCGACCATTCTTGAGACTTGTGGTTAATTGAAACCCAACCATCAAAGAACACTTGTATCCAGTATTCAAATCTGTATAAAAGTAACTGCTTTTACTAGGATTTGAACTCTTAGAACTCTTAACTTTGAAATCAGCTGATTTAAAATTACAAGGTTCAATAAAATCTTTCACCTTTATTGATTTAAACTTGTACTTAGAGAACTAAGTTTGTTAAACCTTCGTTTCATAAAATATTTTTCCAAAAAACTTATTTCTTCTTCAGTTCATGTTAAACTATTTCCTTTCATACTCAATTTCCAGCATTTTCTATCACACTTTGAATGTCTAATCTTTGTTTATTTAATTTTCCTGTGATCTAATGTTTAAAACAATAAAGTGCTATATTCTGCATATATTTAAAAAATTGTTATTTTTTTATTATAAAAAAAAAAATCTTTGTTTGATTCAGTCAAATTATTTACTATGGATTTACATCAGATTTCTACTTTGTGTATCCTTAAAACACCGGGGATAATTTAATTTCTATTTTGTTTTAATAACAATCTTATTATTAAATAAATAAATTGTTATCAGCAAATATAAACATTTTTACATTTTTTTCCAGTCTGCCTACTTTGGTCTCTAGATTTTCTTTTATTTCCTTAACTGCTTCTTCAGTAAACAAAGTAAAATGAAAAGGGGGACAAACTAAGTACTTGTCTCATTCATTTTTTTTATTGCACTTTACCTTAACTCATTTTTTAGTTTCACTTTAAACCTGGTTTTTATACCATTTATGAATTACTTTGTTCTTAATCCTATTTTTTATGAAATCTTAAACATTCTATTCTGTTTTATGTCATGAAACTGTTTTTCAAGATTTAAAAATTCTACGACTATAACTATGTTTTTCTTCAACCTGCCTTCTAAAATTAATCTAACAATTAGAATTGATTCTCTTAATACTACATGTTTTTAGAAACCAAATTCAGCTACATGTATTATATTTTCTACCTCTCGATATATTTTTTGTATCATATAAATATGTGTATATTACATGTTTATACTTTTAATTAATATATATATATATATATATGTTTTAATTATCCTAGTTACTAATTTGGAATCTTGAGAGTTAAACATCTAACACTGGTAGCTCCCACAATTAGCCTTTCACGAATTTCACAGCAGCAATCATTGGCATGATTTCTTTGCTTCATTAGGCAAGAATTAATGTAGCAGCAGTGATCAAAACTAAAGTATTCTCAGGAAAAATAATTCAAAAACATTTAAAATTGAGTACACATTGAAATAGTTATATTTTGCTGCAAGGATGAATTCAATAAATTATTTATTAATAAAGTACTGAATTACTGTTTGTAAAATTGGAGACTTGTGTTTTCCAGACAGTCTATCTCCAGTCACAGATCAATATGTTGTACATTCAACGTACAAGAAACATAATCCTGGTAAGGTTCCACCCCTATAAAATGAAGATACCAAAATACTAAGGGCACAAAACTTCTAAAAGATCCCATATTTTTAGCATGAATCCAGTAATCATTTAATCAATGCAACTAGAACAACATAATGAAGGAAGGATGAATAATAAGGAAGATCAAATTTACCACAGAAGAATGATGAAATAATCCTATCCAAACCAGAATTTCAAAAAGACCATGAATTTTTTATATGGATCCATTGCTCATTACAGACACAACTTTTGCACTGAGCAACTCAAATATGCATGATGCAAAAACTTTTTTTAAATATAATAAAGGTCCATCTGATAACATGCCCAGGCTTCTTCCACGAGTTGCTCATTCTCAGTATTGGGTGATTGTGCCAAAGTATTCAATTAAATTACGTAAATACTTTTAGCCAAATCCCCCATTAAAGAATGTATTGTTACAACAATATAAGGCTGTTTTATACCTACTAATGTATAGTAAATGTTGTATTACACTCAGGTGGAATTCAGTGACATTTCGTTCATTTTTTTGCCATGATTCGTAATATAAATATTAGTTGTAGTTTTGTTTTTTTAGAAGGAGCTCTCTTTTTTTTGGGAACTCTCGACTTCCCAAATCAGCTAATTTGGAAGTCGAGAGTTCTAGCGTTCAAGTCAGTTATTTTTTTTACACGGATTTGAATACTAGATTGTGGATACCGGTGTTCTTTGGGGGTTGGGTTTCAATTTACCACATCTCAGGAATGGTCGACTGAGACTGTACAAGACTACACTTCATTTACACTCATACATATCATCCTCATTCATCCTCTGAAATATTATCTGAAAGGTAGTTACCGGAGGCTAAAAAGGAAAAAAGAAGAAAGAGAAAAAAGAAGAAGGGGTTAAAGTAAAATACACGTGATACCAAATTGAACGGCAATCTCTCCGTAGATGATTCTATACCCAAAAATAAGAAAAATGTTCATATAAACAGATTAGAGCGGTTTGTTAGCGAATTTCGGCTCGCGAAACATTTAGCTCTGGTTTTTGCTTCCTATATGAAATTAAACCATACTAAAATTTTTGGGGTGCACAAATCGAGGGTAAATTTGGTGCTTCCTTAAGGTTTTTTATCTAAGAAATTGAATAAAAGTGACTTCTATCTTACCTGGATTTTAAGAAAAACGGGGTAAAACATGAAAATGTTTTGTCGGAAAATACATTTTTTTAAGTTTGTAATAAAATAACTGTTACTTTATTAATAAACAAGTAAAGATTTCTAGTAACTGTAGATAATTAAATTCTTTAAATTTATGTAAAATAGCGTCTATTAAACACAAATTTGAGAAGTTCAATTTTAATTAAAACACAAAATGGATCGGAAAAGTGATATGATTTTAAACAGAACAATTTTCGTCAATGTTTGAACAACATAATGTAAATGAAAACAAGTACAAACCACATATTTTTTTATTTTTTCTAATAATTATTAAATATAAATAGGTTACTCGAAAAAGCTGGAAACATTTTTTGGAAGCAGCTGCTGAACTTGGACGCCATTCGGTTCAATGCATAGTTCAGCTCGGCGAATCCATGCATGCCAGGCACGCTCACTTCTTCCTGATGCCAGTACGGAATAGCCTAACGCCTTCATCCAACCCCTAAGGAAAAAGTCCAGTGGCGTGAGATCGAGGTGGCCAGTTTACTGGTCCGTTTTGACCAATCCATTGTTTACTAAATTTGTTATTTAAATTATTCATCTTATCACGACAGCAGTGAGCAGGGGCGCCACATTTTTTTTATTTATCTGTGTTGCGGAGAAATACCATTTACTTACCTCCCACAAGCGAGGGAGTGTCGGACTCGCAAGGTTCGGGTGGATTTTTTTATTAGAGCAAATGCGTGCTCGTACCCTACCGACTAAAACTCCTATTTCACAATTCCTCTCTACCTGGGGTTGGCTTTACAATTATAACACAACCCCGGGGGTGTCAAAGCAGGGAGGTTTAGGCGTCCCACAGTTTCATCATCGCTGCCCACCCCCACAAGCACGAACAGACAACGATTTCACTGAGAGCTGTCCCTCACCTCCCCACTTTCCATCTATTGACTATGTCTCTGACAGCTGAATCACAATCCAAAACTGCTTCTTCTTGGACTGCTCAACTTCTTATTTTAACTGAAAAACCACATCTGCGCTCTATATGCATGTGAAATGTATTATTTCAAGAGTTTCATCAGATTTATTTGTAAAAAATGCATGTACCGCTCTCCATTGAGCCTTGGCGGTAAGAAAAAAGGGCTTATGAGATTACTACCATATCACACATTAAACGAAAAGGTGTGTTGGAAATGTCTTGTAGCAGTCTGACGGGGATTTCCTTCTACCCAAGTTTGAGTGTTTTGATAATTTGCAATGATATTTTCTTATAAAATAGGATTCATTAGTAATAGGGGTTATCGAAAAAGACTGGTGCAATTTAGAAAAGATTCCGTATCTCAGAAACTATTATAGGTAATCAAATGTGTATTTTTTTTTTTTTAATTTACCAACTCAAAAAGTTTTTTTACATACCTTTAGAATGTTTCAATATGAGCTCCGTTGGTCGCTCTGCAATCATCCAGCCGATAATCGACTTCTACCCAGGTTTTCTGGATCATTGCAGGCGTAACTGTGGCAATTGTGATCTGTTGCCTTAAATGTTTTGTACATCCCTGACGTTTTCATTGTAAACAATATTTTTGACATATCCCTATAGAAAATGTCTAGTAATGTCAAATCTGGGCTTCTCGGAAGCCGAAGCACGGGACCGACCCTACCAATCCAACAATTTGCCAATCTTTCATTGAAAGCGCGTCGAACGCTAGGCTAAAGTGTGGAAGCGCACCATCTAGTGGAAACATTACAGCAACGTTACTTTCTTGTTCAATTTGGTTAACTTGCTGGAAAACGTACAGTTGTAGCATGTCTAAATAAACGTACCATGTGATAGTAGGCTCTTGGAAAAAGAATGGGCCAATCAGATATCAAACCGCACCACACGTTTATTTTTTGGGAATTTGACATACTCAATAATTTCATTGGGTTGATGAGATCTCCATATCCTGGAATGATACCAGTTGACACAACCGTAACCGTAACATGTAAAATAACGTATATAAACTAAACATAATACGTATAACTGTAACCATAACACATTTTAAAAATGTTTCGTCATTGTCAATGTTATTAAGCATTTACTCGCGAATTTAACACGTTTAGGACGATCTGTAAGTTTAATTTGACGTTTAAACTAAATTTTGTAAGCGTGAAGGCATAAAGGCTTGTGCAACAGGAATTTTTTGTTTTCTCTAGAATTCCTAACTGTAAACTTCGCCAAGAAATTGATTTTTTAGGGCTTCTTAAACAACTTTGCTTTACTGCTTTGTCATTAGTCTTGGGCCGTCCGGGCACTTTTTCACTTTCACGTTGCCAGATTCCTTAAACTGCTCTTACCACCGTCTAATTCTGTTTGCATGAGAGAGATGATCATTGTCGTAAACACGCCAGAAAGTTTGTTTCAACAGCTATAACCGATTTATACTCCGCTAACCACAAAACGCGCTCTGCGCGTTTTGTGGTTTTCTGCTGAGCTGACGCCATTACACTGACTGACTGGCGTAGAGGCGTTGTGCACATCGGCTCAGGGTCACGGCCGGTCCAAATAAACTTGATATCCCGATTGTTTTGCTGTTTCAATTAATACTTCAACTCAATCGCATAGGAGGACATGATTTTTTTTTGTTTACTGTAACCTTTTTCGATGACCCTTGTGAATATTGCTTAAGAAATCGAGTTGATATTCCCATTTTCTAATTAACCATAGACAGATTTTCATCCCTTTATCAAAATTAGATGGTAATAACTCTTGCATACGTGTTATATGAATCGTATAATTGCTGCTTCCGTAACGTGCCACACTCTTGATTGAGAAACATAAAGGAGATATAACACCAAGATCTGGTGCTTGTGGTGGGAGGTAATTCTGCCGCATTCAATATTGCTTCTTCAGGGTTGACATTTCTCACAAAAGGTTAACGACCTTTACAAACCTTACGCATACCTGTTCCTCGAACTCGCCTCTCCAAAGCCTCAAATGCTTTACGATCCAGTATTCTTCAATCTGGATAATTCTCCCGGATTCACACACATCAGCCAATCCATTTTTATTTACTTTACCTAAGTATTAACATGTCCGTCAACTCTCAACACGAAAACAAGTTTGTGGTATCGTCCATTATGAATGACTGATCGAACAGTAATACCACAAATATCGCTCAAATGAATACTGAAATGTTACAAACTAAACTTAATTGTTGATCAGCTGCTATTGCCAACCTATGAAAAAATAAAAATTTTTAATATGTTTTAGAAAAATGTCTTTCAAATTTATTTTTATAAATTTAGCATTTATATGTAAATTTTTCTGTTTAAAATTGTTACACTTTTCCGATGCAGTTATTATGTTTTGTTTACAATTAAGCTGAACTTCCCAAATTTGGGTTTAATTTTAATAGACGTTATTTACAGCAATTTTCTCAGAATTTAATTCTCTACAAAGTAAGCTAGAAGTTTTCATTTATTTATCGGTAAATTAACTAAGTTATTTTATTCCAAACCTAAAAAAGTTTATTTTCCGACAAAACCTTTTCTTGTTTTACTCCATTTTTTCTTATAACCTAAGTAAGATAGAGGTCTGGGACAACTTTTATTCAATTTCTTAGATCAAAAACCACAAGTAAGCACCAAAATTACTCCTCGATTTGTAAAAATTTTAGTACGGATTAATTTCAAAGAGGGAGCAAAAGCAGGGCTAAATGTTTCGCGAGCCAAAACTTGCTAACGAACCGTTCTCTGACCAAATGTATTTCGTAAAATCTATGCTGGTTGCTACTAACCTTAATTGAACATTTCACTGAAACATAATACAGTGCAGTATCTTTTTTTCATTTCAACCATTTTTGAATTAACTGTTTTTCTTTTTGCCTATAAATTGAACAAATATTCACTTATAATTTTATTTTTTTAAATTTTTATTTTCTTAAAATTAGAGTTTTTAATTTTACTTTTGTTGATAAATTTTACTGAATAGCATTACTAAGTACATGTTTTAAATATTGTTCATTTGGCAGATTAAATTACATACAGTCGATTTAAAAATTTTTGTCAAGTTAAAAAAAAATCAGGTTTATTTAATTTTTATCAGTTTTATTCATTTGCTTTTAGTTATTTTTAATTATTATGCATGTATTTTATAGTTTTGTCATGAGGCTTTAATTTCAACATTTAGGAAAGTCATAATAAAAATTGTTTTTTACATTGCATGCACTTTTTATTATTTGTTGAATACCATGGTGAAATATGATAACACTTTAAATTACTAAATAATTAACTGCTTTAAAAAGTTAGGAATTAATTTTTCCAAAGGATCTTTCACTGCATTTTCAATATCTCTTAAATGGATTTATTGTCAGGATTGGTGTTAATGGTACGTGTCTTAAAGGATAGGAAACTCTTTTAAGTATGTGATAAAATAATGTAATCAACCTACGTCATGTTAGCTCATTAAATATATGGTTTATGTTACATACTGAATGTTTATAAGTTCTATATATTTCTGTGCGTGTTGACATTTTGGTTTTTATGTACTATGTAAAACTTTGCACATTAATGTTTCTGTATTTGTCTTCTATATCTATGAAATGATTTGAAAAAATTGATTGTGTTATAAATAGTGTCTTGTATATATATATATATATACACACACACACACGCGCGCGCGCGCGCGCGAGTAAATATGTTTCCATTGTAGTGTTTGGTGTAATCAATGGAGTTTAATTTGTGCACTCCTGGGTCTGTTTGTTTATGTTTATCACTATGTGTTTTCTTAATGTTCGCTTCATCTTGTGCATTAGTCTCATCTGTATTGTGAAAAATTGCTTAGTAATAATAATTATGTTGAAACATGGAAAAGAATGTAGTTCTGAAGAGTTATTTGAAGCCAGGTCGGTCAGTTTCATGCTATTTGTATATATTATTTTGCAGATCCCAAATTAGTGCAAAAGAAAGGATTTGGGGGAGTGGTGGGTATTGCTTGCAGCAGCATTTTAAAATTAATCTAACCTAAGTTTAATGCTACAGAATTACTGTCCCTAAAGTAAGCTGACTGTGTATAAATAAGTTAAATAAGTGTTAATTGTATAAGGTCAATTAAATAATAATGAGCAAATGCATCTTTCATAAAATTTATTTTGACAAAAAAAGGACACAGATTTTTAAAACTTTTGTCTAGAATACCCTATCTTATAAAGCTTAGAGCAAGTCTTTGCCTGCACAAAAAGTTAAATCTTACAATTAACAACATATGTCAATACATAAAGAATACATCCAAGTAGTATATGAAAAAAACAAAATCAAATAATCTTTTCAAATTTCCTTGATAATTAGAGTCCAAATCTCAATTAGAATTATACATTTATTATTATAAATTTGTAAAAAATGTACAATTAAAAATAATTGAAAATTACTAATAAAATTAGTGACAAAAATAACATATTAACAGAAACAAAAACTAATAGGTGGAGATTTATAATTTTAAAAAAATTAGTTTGTATACTAAATTAGGTTTTAACATTTATAAATAAGAACACAATAACTTCACAGTCAACGCGATGAAAAGAAGGTGAATAAAAGTTTCAGGAAGTACGTTGCTGCATTTAAATTTATTTTTGCAAAGTAAGTCGCGTAGATTATATTATGGTAGGTACAGCAAATGAATATCTGGCATTTATGAAAATTTTCAATAAAATTAATAAACATTATTTCATAATATTTATATATATCAATAATTAAGATTTTTAGCAATACATGTTAATACATCTAATACATTAATATATCCGAATATTAATAATATTACAAATAAATACGAGTATATTAATTATAAATTGTTATTAAATTATATTAATTAATATTAATGTACTTACTTGTTAGGACTTACTACAATCATGCTAATTACTTTTTGGGAATCGCTCAATTTGATGTATTTCTGCTGTTTTTGTGTATAGTTATGAATTATCAATAAACCTCCTGCAGGGTATAGTATATCGTGATCGGTAACGTAAGTTGCATTACCCTTAATGGTATTGTTAAGTCCCAAAAATAAACGCACTTGTAAACCTGGTATCGTACTCATCGTGCTGCAGTACGAAACACACAATATAAAATCGACTTTTCTTAAAATGAAATTAAAATATAACTATTTTTAAAGGGGTGTGTTGGAATTCAATCACTTACATCGTTGTTAAAACATTTTGTTTATCTTAGCAACCAGCTGTTTCACCTAGAAGTATTTTTAATGATTAGTAGGGACGTTATATAATAATATATTTTTTATAAAATTAATTTTTCATCTTCTAAATTTAAAAAATAAATTCCTTTTACATTATCTTGGTTTCTTAACTAATTTCGATCGCATAAGTACTCCTTTTTTAAACGTAATGATTACAGTAGTACATCAGTTCAATATTTTTTACCTTTACACAATGTATACATATATATATATTTTTTTTTTCATTTGATTAAGTTAAATTAAAAAATGCTTCGCAGCACGCGAAAGCTTCCACACTAGATATTTTTCCCGCTCGGAATGCGAAGTGTTTCAACTCTGTCAAAAATTAATAATTTTTTGTTTTACCAGTAGAAATGTTTAATACCATAATATAAAATGATCACTAGTCTTCAAGTGAGAATCTACTACTCCACTGAATTTAGTTTTATGAAACTATTGCTGAAAAGAAAAAAAATTGTTAAAATGTTACAGCAATTTGACACAACGCATTTTAACCAAAAACGAAAAGAATAATATTAAAAATTAATGATATTGAGTATTCCCGATTCAGTATAATATTGTATTCCTTGTATTGTGTACTAGCTAAAATTAAACAGTGTTTTTAAGCTTGTTTAGAATTTTAATTTATTGTTCAGATTTTGGCTAGACAATGTCCAACTAAACTCCTCACGAGACAGTTACCCTAATGCTTCCATGTTTTTATTACTTCTAAATAACTTTTGTGTTATCTATTTATTAACTGTTTCACGATAATTCGAATATCCGATTTTTAAAAAATTGTAAGTAAAGTGATATTATAAAAGCTGAGAATTTCAAATAGCAAGCGAAGTTGATATCCCTAATTTCTGACAATATATAATATTGTAATGACCGGTATAACGGAGCTGAGTAACGGATTCCTGCAAATTTAAGAAGAAAGTAGTAGAAAATAACAAATGAAAGAGGAAATCAGAAGAGGACTAACAGGAATTCTTTTTCTGAGGAACAGGTCCGTTTAACAGTCGTACTTTGTAATGTTGTCAACTACAACCTACAATAAATATTATTCCATGAGAAGAATTACTGGACATGGGTAGGAATTCATGGGAAAATGTAAGGACTCAGACGATCATTCTCACGCTTCAATTTGGGTGTGGTTTTGCAGGTGAAGAGGATAGGAGTATAAATACTTCACGAAAGGCGAGTTAAGATCAGTTTAAGCGAGGAGTAAGAACCTAGATTAAGCGAGTCAGTGAAGAAGAAAATTTCTAGTGCGTACAAGTTCGAAGCGATTGAATTGATACACAAGCATTCCAGCGTGGTCAATGGGTGAATGCAGGAAGTTGTTCCGTAGTTACTGTTAGACAATTAGTGAAAGGAATAACGTATTCAATTTATTCATAAACTGTTCGGGTAGTTTTATTTTTGAACAGGAAAGGAATTTTCAGTAGAAAGAAGTTTAGAAAAATATTATCTTCGTAGTAATACAATCTCAGTTGTTAAAAGTATAAATATTAGCGGCCATTACAATCTCTTTCGTCAACGGGACTGAATTCTGGTTTTTATGATTAACTACCTGTAAATAAATCCTGTCCTTACTTGAAATTATATTTTGAATTTAATCATTGTTTATTATTATTATTGTTGATTTGTCTTATTTTACTTATGTTATTAAACTAATAAATTGTAATAATATAAACATTTTTAATTTGTCAGTCTCTTAATATCCTGATCGAGCCGGAAACATGCGACAATATAGTTTTCAATATCAGTAATATTACACACTAACATAAGTAAGTAACATAAGTTTTGTGCTATCTTGTGACTAGTGTTAAATATTTAAGACTTATATTGAATTTATTTCGTTTTGAGCAATGACTAGATGTTAATTTTAACAAATATAAAAATTTAAAAGGTTAACCGCAATAGCCGATTTAAATTGGTGCCGGGTAAAAATCAAAATGAATAAATCAACTGGAAATCAAGAAAACGTTCAAAAACTGCTTTAAAAAAACTTAAAATTTGAAACTGGTCATTTCGATTGTTAAACAGTTGATATTATAATATGAAGTAATAGTATATAAAAAATAATAAGTATGATTGTTTTTCATACGAATGCGATTTTTGATTAATTAATCTAACATTTAATCGAAATTCGACATTATCATTTATCTGAAACGAAAATGAGAGATAAAATTCATTTCAATTTCAGTATAACCTATTTTAAATAAATATCTAAAATCTCTGTTAAATAAATGAAGTTGGTTTGTCATCAAACATCTATAAATGATTCATTGGTACTATTACAAATTTGAAATCATCTTATGGGTGAAGGTCATGCGCTCTTTCCCCTTTCAATACCTAAGGTTTGTCCTCCTTTTCCTTACACCATAGTAATAATGCAGTACTGAATTGTTCCTTTTCTTTTTACAGGCCAACCTTTCGTCAACTCATGTTACGTATTTATTGCATTACTCTGGTGCGCATAAAAAGTTAATATCTTTCATCTGAAACATTCTATTTTACATAAACTATTTCCTTAATTTTCCCACGCGTTCAAACATTTGGAAACGTTACAATTAAATTTAAATATGGACTTTAAAACTGAAACAATCGTAAAACTTTATACAAAATCTAAGTAGATATAATCTGAAAGTCAGTATCAGCTGAAATAAATTATAAGCCTTCATCACCTGATGAATCTGCCGTAGTCATTACTGTCATCTTCTTGTTAGTTCACTACAATGCGTTGTAAGTGGTCATCCCACAATCCTTTATGAAAATCTTCTACTTGAATGTATTTTCTTCAGTCATCTGTTGTTACGCGGTTTATGGCATCTTCCAGTAACGTTTTTACGTAATTTATTTGAAATTCAATATTTTTAGCTCTATTGGGTTATACTGGCAGTGATACAGCGGCAGTCGAATGACTTTGGTGGTTGGGTCATTTGTAATTATTAGCAGAGTAAAAGACTAGTGAAGTACTAATGATAGTTAATTTCATTCACTACACACGTAAGCAGAAGGAAAGGTGTATCTGTTTATTGGTGGATAATAATTACAAATAACCTATAATAAAATCAAACTGACAAATATATCTGATTAACAATTAATAAAGTTGATTTACAAAAATATATTGGACTACAACTTTGTCTATATATAACTTAGTTATGACATAACTATAAAAATAGTTATGTCATAAAAATTATTATCATTTCGGAAACGACATCAAATCATAAAATAATTATAAAACCGCCAATTGTTTAACTAGAGTAAAAGAAAATGCAAACAGATAAGAGAGGGAAAATTATGTTTTTAATTAGGTAAATTAAAATAATATAAAAGTTTTTCGTTATATAGAAAACAAAAAAATATCTTTTTTTATTTCAAAAGATAAGTAATTTTTAAACTAATAAAATATTAAATAATGGTAGTGCAAACATTACAAAGTAAGCAGCCTACCTCTAAGATATTTAAGATGACGTATTCTGTTTGTTCTAGATTTCGACAAATCAAAATCCTTACAGTAAATTTATTTTTAATTACAATTAATATTCTTTGGCTAAAGAATTTAAAATTAAAATAAAGGAATTGAATTAACCTCAGACTGGCTGCTTAAAAAACATTAATTTATGAAATAAATATAGAAGAAATTATATTAATTTAATATAATAGTAATGATTGCCTGTATTAGGGGAATAAATTTAACTACTATTTTATCTAAGCGTTTTGATAAAAAAATGTTGATTCTCATCAGAGTTTTAATATTTCAGAATGATAGCATGAATATAAACTTCACTATTAATGGAAAATTTCATTAAGAATGTTTTAATATTTACCGTTGTTTGATACTATACATGCATTTATGTAGATAAATGTACGAATAATTTACATAAATGAGTAACAAACAAAAATGACGTAGTCAGCAAAAAGAATTTAATTTTTTTCGTGAGATCACTACTCTAAATATGTTGAAGCTAAAGAAATTAAATTATACTCGTAATTATCTTGTAATTTAAAATAAATAATTATTAATAATTTATCTATTAAATAATTAATGGTAATTAAATAATGATTCAAATCTAAAAAAAACGGTGGGGGTGTAGTAAAAAAGTAGTTTTTATATTTGTACCATAAAACTTTCTTCCTTTCTAACCGTGAAACAATTTCCGCCTTTTTTGTGTTGATCACTGACACTCTATCTTTAAGAACAGAATATTATTTGGGGTTATCCATCACGATAATACAGCCTTCTTCCAAAAATCGCAACAGATTTACGAACCATTCTCGGATTACATCACCATTCATTTCTTAATGGAAGTCTCCCGTAACCTACGACTGAAAAACGCTCATAGAAACCAACGTGCCATATAATTAAATGGGATCCTTTCCTAACCGGAATCTTAACGCCACCACTGCTTCTTCAATTCTGCCAGATGAATTTTATAGAATGGTTCTGGCTTATCCACGATTCATGTAGGTAAATTATTGGTCGAGAATTATTTTGTCTAATTTCGTGCATTCCTCAAAGACTTTACTCGAGCAAGAACTACCTCTCAATCTAAACTTTTTTATCGTCATTACACTTACGAAAGCGGAACCCTTATTGTCTTACAATTTTCCACACGGATTTTCTGCACCCTCCGTAAAATCTATTTATTTGTTCAAAATGTCTCTAATTTTACTGCACGTTGGATACTCTTCTCAATCGTAAAATTCTTGAATGGAACGACGAACTACATCTTCATTAGAATCGTCCAGATCGGTTATCAGTTTGTATGAGCAATTTTTTCCGAGGCGATTCAAAAGAATGTTCGCACAATTCGCCTTGGACTGATGAATTTTCATTACCTTCACGACACAAACTTTGTTCAGTAGGCTCTGATACAGCACACACTTCCTGTGTTGCATTAAAAACCTTCTTTATATTAGCATTAGGTTTGCTACGCACAAGTTCTTTTAAATAATTATATACCCTATAAATAACTTTTTGGTTTGTTTTTGAAGATGAGGACTGTTAGATGCTATTTTAACTTATATTTACAGAATTAAAGTAACCTAATATTCACAATTAAAGATCAACTAAAGAAACTGCACTTGCGATTGATGTATAATTTGAACTGTTCGAAATTGTATTACAAACAAAAGTTGCGCATGCGGTGACAAACGTGATGTAACAACGTCTTGAATTAGTAAACGTAGATTATTCAAAGTAACAATTAAACTGAATACTATAAATGATAATTGCGCGAATTTTTTATTTAACAAAAGATTTACTTCTGTTCGTGACTGTTACTCAATAACAATACAAAAAGGAATGAAGTAGTTCGATCGCGAAATATAAGGGAAAATACAAGTAATTAGAATGAGATAGCCTTAATGTGTTCGGAAAATACCGTAAGCGAAGGGAATGAATAAAATTATTTTGTGATTTAGTTATCTACTGAAAATACTATATTTGTGGGGTTTATTAGATTTCTGATGGATAGTTAATGATGGATGTGATAATGTACCGGCAGTACGCGCTCCGTGCTACTGCAGAATACGAATAGTGGCGGGGAACAAAATATGGAAGTCGCATGACCTTCACCAGCAAGATGATTTTTAAATTTATTGTGCTATTAAGGAAGCGAATATTCTACGTATCGATGAAGAAGTTCATAATCTGTTTGAATGTATGAGGCAACTAGAGTGATATACAAAATATTAAAAATACAAATTTACGTAAAAAAGTGAATTATGTACATGATTTATAGCAGTGGTTCAAATCTCACATTAATAAAAATAATAGAATAACTGATTGAGCCCATTTAATTTTGTATCCATTTTTTTTTTATAGAATTAATAGACTTAAGTTTAATTGTAATATATGTAATTTCACTATAATGGGCCGTTACGGTTTTATGTTTCACATAGTTAAGGATAATGATTTAATAATTAGTAAAATACAAAATATAAATACATTTAAACAAAGAAATAATGTTCTGATTGGTATTAGGTAAGGGGTTTCTGTACAAAAATAGAATGATTGTACTGTTAAATTAACTAGTTCTTTTATTGATTTATATAATTATGTAAATAATGCTACTCAATCTACGGTATCACAAAATGAAATTTAAAAAAAGTAGATTATACTTGACGTCATTGATAAGTAATAGAAATAAAATGGGTTTTAAAAGAGGATTTTAACACTTTGAAATATAAACATAAAAAACAAACTTAATAAACAAAAAATTTTTGTCTGTCTCCCTGAAGTATATCCACACTTAGTAAAACTTTAAGAAATAGTGCTAACTCTGGATTGGATGAAAATTTTTTTTCAGTTATATAAATAATATTAAAAAAAGATAAATTTACTTAACATTTTAAAGCGGCTAAGATTAAACTTCTGCTCAAGCCAGAGACCCACACAAAAAAAATTATAGAGCAGTTAGTTTAAGGTAATATTTCAAAAGTTAACCCACCAGGTTGGTCTAGTAGTGAACGTCGTCTTCCCAAATCAGCTGATTTGGAAGTCGAGAGTTCCAGCGTTCAAGTCCTAGTAAAGTCAGTTATTTTTACACGGATTTGATCGTGGATACCGGTGTTCTTTAGTGGTTGGGTTTCAATTAACCAGACATCTCAGGAATAGTCGAACTGAGACTGTACAAGACTACACTTCATTTACACTCATACATATCATCCTCATTCATCCTCTGAAGTATTATTTGAACGGTAGTTACCGGAGGCTAAAACAGGCAAAAAAGAAGAAATTTCAAAAGTTGAATTAATTTTAAAAAATACAGTCGATCCTCGACAACTAAAATTAAATTTTAGTTGTTTAGTTTAAGGCGTGGTATACTACACGCATGCCCACGCTGGGGCACGCGCAAGCGCACAACTGAGTTACCTCCACCATCAGTGTGGTGGGGGTGTGCGCTTGCGCGTGCCCCAACTCAACTTCTTTACTTTAAAAATAAATTTATTTCTTGGTAGTCGCGTTCTGTATTTTACTATCGCGTTAATTACAAAAATTAAAACCCCAAGTCATGTCGAACAAACGTAAACGTGATTCGCGAATTAATGATAAAAAAAGACTTGCCATTACTAGGAGACCAAGTTGAAATGAATTATTTATTTATATATATATATATATATATATATATATATATATATATTTAAATAGGTCTATTTTACTTTCACCTATCCTTTGAAATTAAAATATTACGAGAAAATTAATCTTACTTATTTATTAATTAATCGCGTAAGTCGAGAAAAGCACAAAATTAAGAATTTTTGAATTTAAATTGAAAGTTACATAAAATTCTATAATTTTTATTAATTTTTTTTTATTATTGAATTATTCTTAATTGTAAAACTTTTTTTACAATCAGAGGTTAATATTATTAATAAATCATATATTTAAATTAAAAATAAAAGTTTATATATATATATATCTTTATATATATATTTCTTCTGTGCGTGTGTATGTCACTGAACTCCTCCTTAACGGCCGGACTGATTTTGATGAAATTTTGTGTGTGTGATTAAGTTGATTCGAGAATGGTTTAGATTTACAATTTGATCCGATAGAAAATGTTTTTTTAATTAATTCATTTATTTATGTGTTGTTGTTGATCTTGCGTTGGTTAAGGTTCACAATTAAATCCGGTAGGCAGCGCTGCGATCGCGTTTTAGAATTTTTTTTTAATTTTTGGCAATCAGTCAGTAGTTGGTGGTGCGATCGGATTCTAGGAAATTTTTTTATTTTGTTGCCTTTTCGCATATCAGTTACTTGCGTCGTAGCTTAATGTTGTTATTATATTAAAATTCGTATTTTTAACAGTCTACTGTGTTTAGAGAGTAATTTGAATTAAATCCGATAGGTAGTGCTGTTCTGACAATTTGATTTATTTACATTCTGACTTTTATAAAGTGAAAGGTTAAATTTTATGAAGTTCCGTAATATTTTGTAAGTTTCTTAATGTTGAGTATTAATTGTAGTGATTTTGCAGCCACAACCCTTTTCGTTAAAAAATTATTTTCCACCGAATACTATGATTAGAAAGTGGTGTGAATTAAATCCGATAGGCAGTGCTGTTGTTTTGCCATTTGGATTTATTTACCTTCTGACTTTTATAAAGTGAAAGGTTAAATTTTGTGAAGTTCCTAATGTTCATTGTTTTTAAGGTTTTATGAAAATTTCAATTGCGTTTAATTAATTTGTATGTATACTCAAATCTAGAAATAGCGAAGCATTGCCGAGTCTGCTAGAATTGCGCGCTTATTGAGAATATTATTTAGTTAAATAACGTTTTAAAGTGTAATTAAAAAATATACATTGTGCAAATTTGTAAGATGCAGTATTGACGTGAGTATTTTACATGATTTTTCATAAATTTTAATGATGTATACACCTGCATTCAATAACAATCAACTTAACCTACAAATTTAAATTGTCAGTTCTCATTTGATTCTATGCAACTTATGAAGTATTGAACGGCTCTTTGAAAATATAAATGTCAGTTTGTAAAATAAATTATAACATTTATACAATTAAAATATAATTTACGTATAATAATTATAGTTTAAAATATATCTAAAAAATTGAAGTTATAATTTTTGTAGCTGATTAATTTTATAAAAAATTTCCTAAAATTGTTTTTAATTTACAATTATCTAAAATTTGTTAAAGTAGATGTTAAAATAAAGAATGAGAAAAATGATAAAAATTTCGACTAAAATTTTAACAACGTTGCTTTTTTACAGTACTTTAATTTGTTATTAATTGATTAATTAAGCTATCACATGGTTATGAAAATTATTATATTAAAAAAAAAATGCAGGAGGTACTTTTTTAAAATGATTTTAAGTGAAAATTAGAAGTAACGTGGATGAAAATTTAGGCACTTACGTATTAACGCCACCGCAGCTACAGCTTTATTTAAAAACAAAGTAGTCAATCAGATTTCGGTGGAAAATGAACAGTCTCTTATTAATTTTAATAAATGGTTATTTATATTTATTGATTTTATAAATATAATTTAACCAAACTTAACCTTTTTCTTTTTTCTGTTTAGCCTCTGGTAACTACTGTTTAGATAATTCTTCAGAGGATGAATGAGAATGATATGTATGAGTGTAAATGAAGTGTTAGTCTTGTACATTCTCAGTTCGACCATTCCTGAGATGTGTGGTTAATTGAAACCCAACTACCAAAGAACACCGGTAACCACGATCTAGTATTCAAATCCATGTAAAAATATCTGGGTTTACTAGGACTTGAACGCTGTAACTCTCGACTTCCAAATCAGCTGATTTTGGAAGACGCGTTAACCACTATACCAACCCGGTGGGTTAACCAAACTTAATCTACGCTCGCTAAACTTGACTAATTAATACCGTAATTTTTTGAGTATTTATTTAATAAATTCAGTAATTATTGCAATTATTTATTATTTAAATAATCAAAACACTCCTGTTAATTAGTCAAGGTTAGCGAGCGAAGCGAGCGTAGGTTAAGTTTGGTTAAATTATATTTATAAAAAAAATAAATATAAATAACCATTAAAATAATTAATAGACTGTTTTTAATCTACGTTAAACTCTATATTGGCCCATTTTCCACCGAAATCCAATTGACTACTTTGTTTTTAAATAAAGCTGTAGCTGCGGTGGCGTTAATACGTAAGTACCAAAATTTATTAATTACACTAATTATTAATTTTACGACGTTTCGATTTTCGTCAGATATCTCAATATTTAGTGAAAATAAATATTAACCATACTACACATAATTAATCAATAAACCCATTACAATAATACAACAATCACAAACTGATAATAGTCATACTAATGAAATTTCGTCCACATTCCTGCTAATTTTAACTTAAATAAGTTACTTATATTTATGTGTTGTGCATTTATTACAGAACAATGCCACGTCAGGACAACGTCTGTCGGGTCCGCTAGTATATATATATATATTAATCGGATTCAAACAGATAGGCATTCCCCTTGTAAGATCAAAATATTTCATTAATTAAAATTTAATTTAACTAAAACTCTGAAACCAATGAAAATAAGTACTACTTATGGCATATCGTTGAAAAGCTCTCGATGAGGGCTTATTACTGCAGTTAAGAAAGTCCAAAATCCAAATTTTTTGGATTTTGAGCTTTATGGAAACCTTTGTTCCAGTCGACCGCAATCAAAAGGAGAGGTGCACAACCAGATGTTACAACAGTCCTAAATCCATCATTTTGACATTCTACAGCTAATCGTTTTTGAGTTATGCGAGATACGTACGTACAGAGTCACGCCGAAAATAGTCAAAATGAATATTTTCGTTGAAATCTGAAAACCGAAATTTTTCACGTTCACAATACTCTTTACTTCGTACAAGAAAGTAAAAATGATTTTTATTTTAGCTGCTATTGACGCAGAGCAGACCACCTGGTGCGCCGGGCAGCTGGGCAACTAAGCACAGCGCACTAACCTTTCATTCGTACAATTTATACTTCTCAAACTATTCATTGGTTCGAAGTATTTATACTTTATTATACGAACGATTTATCTAAATTTATCCCTTGGGGATAAAAAAGGAAAAAAATTGGGTTTAGAGCTGTTAAAAAATCACAACTCAAGAAAGAGCTACAAATGTTCAGGATTTAGAAGCTTTTCGTTGTAAAAGTTTTTGTTGTTAGTACGCTAAATTAATGAACGTTATTTATTTACTGAACGTTATTTATTTATAGTGGTCAAGAACATTTAACAGAATCATGTGTAATGACACATAAACCATGTAACATTTTCGCGGCTAGCCACAGCCCCGCCTTTTTTCTAGTTTAGACAAAAAAAAATGTATCTAAGAAAAAGAATGTAGAAAAATTACCGAAGAGACCGATCAGCCGAATGAGGGAGGAACAAGACTTCAACAATAATAAAAATAATTATACGAATAAAATTGAAAATTCCTTTCTTTTAAAAGTCGACTAAAAGTCTACTTTCGATGCATTTATATACGTTAAAAAAATTCCAGTCATTTATTAAAAAAAAAAAAAAATTGCAGCAGCCTCTATATTTAATCAGGTTGCAGAACTATTTTCTAGTTCTTATCACATTAGCTAAATTTTAATGAAGGGGCTTACCATGATTCAGTGACAATTTTTAATTAATTACCCACCCGTTTAAAAGATCATTCCACTAATTTATTTAAAATTACATAATTTTCTTTCACAGAACAAACATTACATTGTATTTTTTTAAATATTTAAAAAAAATATATAGTATTTTATAAAAAAAGATAAAATTAAAGCAATGAGAATTTATTTTCTGCTAACTTATTTAACGTAGACAAATGATAATGTAAACAAACGATATCGTAGACTAATGATAATGTGTTCAAGTATCCAGAAAGATTTTTCCAGTATTTTCATTTATTAATATTTCATATATTTTTAGAGACGTAACCACATTTTTTTCTTTCTGTCGCTGCATTATTTTTAATGGACAAGATTTTCAAGTAAAAAAATTTTCTTCGAATTGTTATTTCTGCCTCCAAAATCTCAAAAATTTATTTTCGATAGAGTAAAATGTGGAATGCAATGCGAATATTTACTTCAAAGTTCTTGCCTGGTCATTATTTAATTTGATTTATAATAGTAAATATAGCAGTATAATGTTTTAAATGTAAGGTAAAAATCATTAATATTAAAAAGTAATTCTAATGTAAAATTTTCCTATAATTGAGATTGCAAGATGTTGCAGTTTTATGTTTTTCCATTTAAAGTAATGTGTTTTTTCGTTGTGGTAAAGCGTGTTCTTGAATAACTTGTAATTCATAAACAACCACCAGTTGACTTAAGTATCATGAAATGAGATAAATGATTCATTTGTAACCAATAAATGACAGCGAAATGATTAATTAAAAAAGTTATTAACTGTTCTTTCCTTGAAATATATTCCTTAGGAATTGTGAGCGTCATATCTTTGAATTTCAACAGTGTGGTCGATATTTAATATTTGTATTGACCGATTGATAGTTTCAAGAAATATTAACGATACGCATCTATATCTTCCTATTGCGCACTTCATAAAAAACTTCATATTCATAAAGTAAAAGAATTACGTCTTATGCAACGATATATAAAATATACTACGTATTTGAAGTGTATCCCGAAGTTCTCCCGGGACTTTCATAACCTTATCTACTCGTGAGAATAATGGAAATATTTCATACAAATATAAGCCGTTTGCGAGTTACGACTAATGAATGATTTCCCTCGCATTTCAGTTACTCTTTTTTTTTTCTCCTCTACTCCTCGAGGTTGGACCAAACTGGTAGGTCTAACTCCACCTGAAGGAGTGTCTGGTTACTCTAACGAGCTTTCCCACCCACCGGCTGTATATCCGGCATGGTAGGTCAGCTCTTTTGAGGAACTTTTGTATGCCTTTTTGACGTCGTGTCCGGACAATTCTGCCAAACACGGCGCCAGGTCTTTTCTCTTAGTGTTCAGCCTACTATCCCCTGGAGTCCCCAGAGTTTCATTGGTTTTGTCACACCTAGGCATGCCAGCCCTAGCCACTAGGGCTGTCCTTCCTACCCTACTCTACCCTAATAGCCCAGGCGCCGCTCCTCTTGATCCTTACTTTTTAGCACTTCCTTAGCGTATGCATCTACTCCCTCCCCTCCATTGATCTTCACTGTTTAATATGAAGTCAACCAGGTTGTCTAGGGTACACTGAGCAATTCCAGCCCTATTCCGCAGTGTGTTCCATCGTCGAAATCTGAAGACTGTATTCCACAGAGTCATCCTCCTCACAAAACATACATGTCGATGACTCTCGTTTACCAATTTTATGTAGGTAATCCTGAAAATTACCGTGTTCCGTTAAAATTTGTGCTGTGTAGTAGTTTACATTTCCAAATTTCCTTCCGTTCCACGCTTCTAAATTACGTAAGTTCCTCTTGGTCCACTGTGCCACCCCTCTTGCTCACCAGCTGCTCTTCCATTCGGTGATCAATCTTACTCTGGCATCTTGCTTACTCAGGCCTTGTGCTATGTCTACCCTTTCGTTCACTTGCAACTCGATTGCCGGGACCGAAGCAAGAACGCATAATGCTTCGTACGAAACCGTCCGGTAGGCAGAAACTACTCCTATCAGGGCTCTTCTATGCACACTATTCACACGTGAGAGGTTCCTTCTGACTCGTAAGGCTTTCCCCCACGCTGATGCTGCGTATAAAATAGAGGAGGTCATCGTTGATAATACAAGCTTTCTCTTAGATGCCCTTGGAGCGCGTTTTGACATTAGTATTGCGTTAAGTGCTTCAACCGTTCTTTCTGCCTTCTTACAGTTATTGATGTGGTCAGTAAATTATCCACTTTTATCTAAAAAATGTCTAAATATTTTAAGGAGTTAGTTTCATAAATTGGTTTCCCATTTTCCACTAAATTTATCGGTCGGAATTTTTCGTTTGCCGGTCAGCTCTTTTGAGTTTTTCTTTCAATGCCCATTTATGACACCACGCCATACCACGTATTGTCGCGACGTGGTGTCGGGTCTTTTCGTACACTTCATTTTTCCTATTCTCCCCTGGAGTCCTCAGTGGATCATCAAGACCGCCACACCTGAACATGACGGCCCTCACCACTGAGGCTATCCTCCCTACTCTACTCTACTTTTTAATACCCCAATGCCCTTTCGTCTTTATCCTTTTGTGATAGGACCTTTTTAATGAATTCTCCCATGCCATTGCGCTTCATCCTGGAGCATTTCATTCATCACCTCTGCCGGATTTTTACCATCTACGCCTGCATTTATCCTATACAGTGCCCATTTACGGCAATCAGAAAACGTATGTTCCGCATCATCCAGTTCCTCACAATACATTAATGTGGGCTCCGTTCTTCTTCCCACTCTGTATAGATAACTGTTATAATTCCCATGTCCCGTGAGGAACTGGGTAATATAGTAATCTGTTTCTCCACGCCGCCTCCCAAGCCATGCTGGTAAATTTGTAATGAGGTCTTTGGTACTCTTCGCTACTCCCTCTTTGTCTCCATCTTACTTCCCATCTGTTTAATAGCCTATTTTTGGCCTCGTATTCCTCTAATCCTTGCGCCCTTTCAACTCTATAATGCGCCAATAGGTCTATAGGAGGTACTTTGGCCAGCTCACATAATGCGTCGTAAAATATACCGCCCTGTATGCAGTGACAACACCAAATAATAATCTTCTGTGTGTCCTCACTAGCCTATCGTAGTGTTTCTTGATCTTAACTGATGGCTACCAAACTGGCACTGCATACAGTAGTGAGGACACCACAGTCGATGCAACTAATTTCCGTTTCGATACTCTAGGGGCTCTTTGTGTAGTCATGATTATGTTGAGACTCTTAATCATGACCTCCGCTTTTTTACATATATTAAGTATGTGTTCAGTGTATCTGCAATTCTTCTGGAATGTAACCCCAAGATACTTCGGACATCTAAAATCTGCTTCACATGCAACCATTGTCGTATTGGGTAAATTTGAAGTTTTTCTTAATTTTAAGGTGGAAATCTTTTTTATCCCCTACTTAGCACCGGTGAAATCTACCTCCGCCTTCCGGCGTGCCGAAAGGGATTTTTTTAATTTAATTCGTAAAAGATGAATATAAATTTGAGAGACATATTTTTCAATAAATGTACAGATTCTTGTTATTGAGGATTTAATTGATCCTCTCTGTCTAATTAGTTGTTCTCTTCATTGTGAATTAACAGTCTTAATTAACAATGTTAAATAAGAAATAATTAAATGAAATTACTTGTTGGTAATGAAGAAATAAGTTGTTGTAGGCTGCATTTCACTTGAATAATTGGCATCTTTAATATTTCCTTTTGATTAGCCATAAATTGATATGTTGAAAGATTTGTAACATTAACCTGGATTGTTTTTGTTTGAAGAGTTCCACAATAAATAAATCAAATATTCATATATCCTGCCCGGGGGAACAAATAAAGTTAATAATTATTCCTAAGTGCACCTTTCATTATGCAGAACTTATGCCGCTGGATCATTAATATCTTTAAATAAGTTATAATATATAACTTATATTAAAGTGTTATAAATTACTTATAAGTGATGTGTTATAAATTATTTTTCAAATAATTTATAGCACATCTAGATACATTTTCACTTATTTAAATATTATATCATTAGTAAATTATCTCGCATAGTTAAGTTTAAAATGGTGTACATGTACAATATAAATGTTTAAAGAGTATTATAAATAACATATTTATATTTAGTTAACATTTTAAGTTACATTCTTTACTGATTGATTTAGACTAATAATACTATTAGAAAGAAAAAATATGTAATATAAAACAGCTGTTGAACTCAACTAGAATAACAAATTTATATACTTTACATAAGTAAAAAGAAAAGAGTTAGACAGTAGTATAAAATAGCATAGTATTTAGCATGAATAAGGAGGACATGAAACTAAACAGTACGTTCGTGAAGTTGCTGTGGACTGGAATTACGTAAGTGTAATGTCCCAGCATTTAGAGGAAGAAGAACAAATTTACTGTACAAGTGTTTTGCACCTTTAGGTAATTTTCGGAGAACTATTGAAAAATTACAATATTGGATTTTATTTAGTAATACCGGTGGTTTGTATTTTTGTATTAACTTTGTACTAATGATATTTATTTATGCTATATTTGCAATGATTATTAGTTCATAGTATTAAAATTAACTGAAAGAAAATGACTGAAATCTATCTGAAAGAATTGTTACAAAAGTGGTTGCGGAAACTTATAAAACATGAACCCGCCATGGATTATTCAAAAGCGGTTTACGGTCGTCCTAAAACTACTTTATGTATTTTAAATTTCTAATTTTCGGGAAAGGTAAATTCTTAATAATATTATCTATTATTATTACGTTCTTAGAATTTTATCTGACGCTTGTAAACGTAAAATTTCAAAGCAAAATTTTTCAAAGAATTATTTTGAAAAAAAGCTTAATTCACAAAATAGTACAATTCCTATTAAGAGGAAAGTCATTCTTTTGTATTAGCCAAAACAATAATTTTCTAAAGTTTGTAAAATTAAATATTTAAATGTTAAAAATTCTGCTAAGAAATGTGATAAAAGATTGATTTATAAAAATATTTTGAATATCGGTTCGGCTGTTTGCTTTAAAATATAGTTGTGACTAAAGATACTAAAGATACATATCAAACATTAAATGATACTATCCAGCTGCAACGACGCAAATGAATATATGTACAGCAGTATATAGCAGGGTGTTGACGACATTCAAAGCAATTCAAGACGAACAGTTGCGACCACAGTTTAGAAGCCACATGCAATTGGCACTGCGAATGTTTTATGTTTTATCCATGGAAAAAATCTATGTCATCCGGCAGTAAACTTTACGTTAGACGGGTAAGAAACAATAGAAGTAAACGAAAGACGTTAATAGCACTTCAAAATTCTAAGAAAGAAGATAATTGTAGGAAGTAAAAAAAAAAAAAAAAAAAAAAAAAAAAAAAATAGTAAAAAAGTGAAAGATTACGGAGTTGGAGAACTTTGAAATTAATCAAAGGCAAGGCAAATAAAAAATCTTTCAAGTAAACTAGATCTTCAATTTTCCAAAAAATAAAATTTATCGTTTCTTGAAATACTTCGTAACTTAAATCTTTGAAAAGCTAGTCATACTTTTTTCTTTGTGCACCTAATAACTCGTATTTATTACGTTTAGAATGGGTATTAAACGCAAGAGAACATTTTTAACAAGAGAATTAGTGTCTAAGGATCAAGTAACTAAGTAATGAATATTGTAATAAGGCATGTTTTTTCAACTCTTATTTTAGGACTTGCGCTAATCGTAAGCAAATGAAAATCAAATCTGATACCGATTGATACGTCAGATTAAGTTTCTATTCTAAAAGTATTGATTTTATTGACATAACTAATCCCCTTAATATATTTACCGTTTGGAGGCAGTAAAGCTGCCAAAAAAAACTTTGTTAGTTACAAATGCATCGATTATCGCTTGCTGTTCACAGATATTTGTCAAAGAGTTTTCATACTAATGCAAAGGGTAATTTAAAGGAAAACTACTCTGTGTCCTTAGGCACTCAATATACATATCAGCCTATTTATGCGTTTATATATACTCGACACAAGACCCTTGTCATTAATATTTCCTTTGATCATCTGATAATCTCGGGTTCTACTAGATGTAGGAAGGTGTTCGACACGGCATTGTGAAGTTATTCGTCAGAACTATGTATTAAAAATATAGGTTGTTCCAAAAATTAACTAAATGTCTTTACTTCCTTGTACGAAGTAAAGGAAGAATTGTGATCGCGAAAAATTTCGGTTTTCAGATTTTAACGTAAATATTCATTTTGACCATCACTGAATCCATTCTGTATATGTATGTATCTCGCATAACTCAAAAACGATTAGTCGTAGGATGTTGAAATTTTGAAGTTAGGTCTTTTGTAAGATATAGTTGTGCACCTTCCCTTTTGATTGTAATCGACTGAAACAAAAGTGTACAAAAAATCCCAAAATATTAGATTTTGTACTTTTTCTTAACTGCAATAATAAGTTCTAATAAAGAGCTTTTCAACAACATATCAGTGGTACTTATTTTCATTGGTTCCAGAGTTATATCCAAATTAAATTTTAATTAATGAAATTTTGAAGAGTTAATCACTAGACCAGCCTGGTGAGCTATGTGTAACACATGTAACCAGTACACTTATTAAACCCCTTAATGAATTACCTTTCAGATACCTTGCACTAAATCCACAAAGAATATGTTTCAGGCAAGCATCTTTCAATTATTAATCTTTACACTAGCCTGACAAAAGCAATCATTAAAGTCCACTCTTAGTAATTAATTTAAAACATGTAACCGTCTATTTTGTTTTCTCTGCATTTAATTCCCAGCTTACCTTTCCAACTTCTCTGTCTAACGGTAAGAATAATTTCTAAATAAATTTTGATGACACTATTATCTCTATTTCATGAATATATCCTAGGTATTACATCATCAGTATATTCTGTCAAACTTATGTGTAGTATATTGTGTCAAGTTTATGAAGTCATACTGATGTATTCCTATATTTTGTCTAGGATATCTATCTCCTAGCCAAAGTCCTTGATGATATTTTACATCTGAAGCAAAAATATCCTTTTTTCTATACTATCCAATTTTAATCTTCATCTACACTTCTGGTTTATACCTCTTTTTTTATTCAGACCCCTGTGCTATTTTTTGAATCTTTTCTACTTAATCACAATCACATTTAAGCATCTTTATCATTGTTTTGTCATCTCTTCCAGCTACTCTATTACTTTTAAAATTTTGTTATTGCTTCTATCACACTCTTTGCTTGAGTCCTCTTCTGGCACATCACCAACTCAAATATTCCTGTTCCCTCCATCTGTCTCCATCAAAATATTTATTTCCTTTTCTAGCGGCTTCCTTGCCTCTAATCAAATTATCTTTCTTCTATTTGCAGAGAACACCTGTTGGTGCGAAGCTTTCTTTTTTTTCTTAACTCTTCCGACTGTAACTTCTGATGTCATTTCTTCTTCTTACTGAGTATCTTACTTGCCAATCTTCTTCTTTCCTTACACTATTCCACCACTGTTCTAGATTTCGCTCTTGTATTCTTTTCCTAGGCTTGCTTTTATGTCTGACATATCTCCTTATATCTCAGTGCTCTGCCTTCTCACTCTTTATCAATCCTGTTACCTCTCTGGTTTAAGTAAAAATATATTCTAGCAGCTAACACCTGTCTTAAACGCGAGTCTTCTTCATTTAACTGTTGACACGATTTTTCCTGATAGGGATTGGCTGTTCTTTCAGTTTTAAATTTCCTGACATCTTTTCTTCTTCATTCTCTGAGATGAGATTTTTATCTGTTCCACCCACCAATATACCAGTTAATGATCTCTCTCTCTTCAACAGAGAATCTATTGAATGTTTTAAGAGGATAACATCCAATAGCTAAACTCCATCTGCCTTTCTTGCAAAGCCACAAGTATGAATATTTTCATCTAATGTAGATTTAAATGTCGACTACTATTTTTAAATTCAATTGAAAAAAGTCTAAAAAATCTATTACTATGAATTCCAAAACTAAAAGGAAATAAATTCAGTGGTAAATGTTTCCTAAACCAGGAGGGCTTTTTAAATTTGATTTCATTAATTCAGAATCAAATTTTTATAATCATACCTACAACATTGTTATCAAATGTGATAGTATCACTTCATGATGCTATTGTAAGAAGTATTTTTAGTATTGTAAGTTATTTTTATGGATATGCATACTTTTTTTATCTCTTCTTTTTTTTGTTGAAAACATCTTCTTTCTCATTAATTCTATACATATAACTACTTATTACTTCTATATATAATTATTATTTTACAACAAATAAACTGATTTTATTTACTTTTGCATGAAATGAATGGTATATAATGAATAATAATTAAATGTTTTGCATTAATTTATATGAAATTATTCTTACATGGTTGTTTTTCTAAGTTTCTTGTGGATTGAAAACAACTTTTATTTTTAATATTCCTTTTGAATATGTATTTGTTTAAAAAAAATTGTTTTTGTTTACTTTTACTTGCCTTTGCATGAATTAATTTAGTAAAATTAATTCTAACACATGACTTAACGGGTATATAATGAGCAATTAACTGGTATCGCAATGCACACTAATCTTTAGAAATTATCTTATTCTTTCAGTACTTTTAAATGTATTAGGTTAATGATGATCTACAGATTCATTTTTGTAATTTATTTATTACATTCAAGTCATGGAGATGGAGAAGATCTAGTCGTGAACAATAACAGTAAAAGTTTTAATACAGACAATTCTAAAGTACATCATGTTAAATCAGGTATAGATCAGAATGCTTCAGTTGATTCTGTTGATTCTGTTGGAAAAGAACCACAGTCCATTGATGAAAAAAGTTCATACAAGACCTGGCATAAATTTTCAGAATTCTCTGATGTAATTGTGCATTTAGTTGACTGGCCGTACACACACATAAAAGATGAATGCAAGATACTTTCAATGCTTGGGTATGGTGCAGTTCAGGTGAGCAGCTTAACCATTTTGCAGTTATACTAATTAGAAAACTAATGAAATTTTTTTTTCCATTTTATTTATAGTATTACAGATTTTGCTTCTTACTATTTTATTAAACATTTATAGTCTTCACAAAACAGTTTATAAATACCCACTTCAATATTTTGCTAATGTATTTTTTTATTTTTGAATAGTTTAATATGCCTCTACTGTTTTTTAAACTTGCAGAATTATAATCTGAACTTCTTTGGAATCAGTTTTATCAGGAAGGAAAATCACCTCATAAGTTAAGGTGATGTTTAGGAGAATACTGGTACCACATTGTCCATTCCTGCATAATATTTTCATTTCTTTTGACAGTATCATTTCCTAGTAAAGTATAAAAATGATGTATATTGTATGTATTATGTAACTTATAAAAATAAAAGTTCTGTTTTTAATTTCACACTGACACTGGTACAAAATGATTTTTAATAAATATTAATAAAAGAACACCAATAAACAAAAACAAGATATAAGTAGACTATTATTCAGGTGTGGTAATTTCAGGTCGAGTTTGTAATTAGATGAAAGTTCAAAATCACAGTGACCAATTTTTTGTTATACTGTTTTTATTCTCTTCAAAGTCTTTTATTCAAAATTAAAAAAAAATTTTCATAATTTTCAATTTTAAATAATAACATTCAGAGAAAAATTTTTAAAATGTTTTAAACAAAAAATCTATGAATATATTAATGAATGTGTTGATTCAATCTATCTATTATCCAGCCTGCAGTATTTTGTGCAACTAATTGTGGTTTAGTTAATATATTCCTGGATTGCCATGTTATCTCAGTTTGTTTTATAATTTTTTAGTAGTTCTAAACCAGTTTATTAATCTTCTATCCTTATAACTTTAGTGATATTGTATGACTGTTGGTTGATATGCATAGGGAATCCTGGCAGGTGTTAGCTAAACTTAAGGGACTGGTTCAGGACATTTCTCTTATTACTGTATTAGAATCATAGTTTAGTTTTATTTTATCATGTTTTTGGAACTTCCAAGGTTTTAAAGTTGGTCGTTACTAATTGACAGATGTTGTATTAGAAGCGTATTGTTGACAATTTCAAATGATTTATGGTGGGTTTTACACCAACATCGAATACAGTGGTAGGGTGACTAGCATTTATTCATCCTATTTTATTTTTTCAGATATTTTTTGGGGGACAGGTTATAGCATTATAGTGGGACTGTACTGTATACTCTTTGATGCTGTGTTTTTAATTTTATTTTTTTAGTGCCCAGTGGGAAGATTAGAAGTGTTAAGTGGTTGTTCAGCATGCTAATTTTAGTGAATTTTTCCATAATTTGAAAATGTGTTTATTTGGATATGATGAGATCAAAGTTAGTTTGTTGTGTTCATATTTCATAGTGAAATATAAAGTGGGTTGATGAATATCTGAACATATATTGGATGATGAATGTATGAATTGCCATGTTACTTCCTTTATATGGGAGTATGATTCATCAGCTTTGCAATACCTCATAATCTCTGTCTCATTAGTTATACTCCCATCTCAATGTTTCTCATTGGATATTGTGTAATAATGAGATTGTTTGTAGCATGTAAAAATATTTCAACCAGGCGACTCAAAACTGATAAACCCATTGGTACCAAATAGTCAATTATTTTTTGTTATGCAATATATGAAGTATACATTGTATACTTCAATGTAACCCCAAAATGGATGATTAGTATGAAAACTGTTTACATGAAAGGATCCAAATGTGTAATGTGAAATCCTTAGTTTTGTGAAGAAGATAGTTTTTGTGTTCTTTAAATATTAACTGTTATCCCATCTGCATGGGTTTATTCCATATTATTAATGTATGATTTGATAGTTTTGTCTACATGTTTAATTAATCTGTATGTGGGACCACTATGTGGTTGTGACATGTCTAACTTATGTCTTATTTGTTGAAGTGAATTGTACTTTTAATAAAGAAAAAGTGAGGAGGAAATGTATTTTACAAATTTTTTTTTGTAATTATATGCTGTGTGTAGTTTTATTATCTATTAATTTTTATTTGAAGATCTGATTCAGAATTTAATTTTTTTTAAATCTATTGTTTGTGACCTTTTTCTTTAACCACTGTAAACTATAATTGCCAAACTTCTTTTTTTAAGTTTTTATTTAGACTAAGTTAGGAGTGATTTCATTTAGTTTGAGTTAATTGGCAATTTTTAATTCATCCTGGTAATGTATTAAGTACTATATTAAGAAAAAAAAAATCTGTTTCGATTATTAAGTAAACTTACCTATTGGAATCAATTATTCTGTACAATTTTATTTAAGTGTTAGAAAGAAATACATTCATTATGTATTTGTTATTAGAAAAATGTAAATTTTATTTATTCCCTTTGTTCGAGAGACTAAGTTCTGTTGTAAATCTATGTTCATTTGCTTAGATGTACATTAGTAAAATGGTTAAGAGTGTTTTTGTGTATTTTTAAATACTGTTGTTGGCAAGTTTTTATAAAGCACTTGTTTATATTTTTTTATATATCTATAACTTGTCTTACGAAAGTGTGCAATGAACCAAAACATAACTGTATGAAGATTCTAATTTAATTTAATTTAGCACAATCCATGTGAGAAAAACACTTCTTGCTACTATTAACATAAAAATGAGATTAAAAAAAATTTATAAAAACAGGGAGTTTATAGGAAGGTAAGGTTACCTTACAGTCTATGAATAAATTCTGGATTCAAATTTTTATTTACATATTATTAAATGATATGGAATACCTTTATTCACAGTTATTAATGAGCTGATTATAATTTTTTAGTAAAAGTGCAGGTATCTTTACTTTGTTGTTTGATACAAATTCTTTTTTTTTTAATTCCTGTGTTGTTTCTTTTAACTGTTTTGTTAACAACATAAGCCACCAGTAATGCAGCGCTTACTCCAACAGGCAGTTTACCGTACGGAAATGACGATTGCTGTTGTTGACTTGAATTGGATGGATATTCTGTTGTTTCTTTCATACCTGTCCTTTGCTATGCACAAAAATTGTCTTCTTTTTTAACATATCCTTTTTCCTGCTACCAGCGAGATGCTGCTGTATTTCTTTCTGGTCCAATTTCACAAAAATCATTTTCTCTAGTTTCTTTTACATTGTGTGGTGCACAGTTTCTATAATTGTCAGTTTCACTCATTGGTTGTGAATTTGCAGTATCCATTTTCATACAATATTGCCGATAATTTTTATAGTTGAATACTTAATATTATTCGTTATCCTTGAATTAGTAATACTGATAGTAATACTACATATATAATATTACAATAATCAGTAATACTACATTATAATATTAGGTACTTCTCAATCTATGGGAAATTTCATAATGTTCATACATGTAATTGCATCTGTGTCTTATCTGTGCATTATTATAAAGATAATATGAATGTTTAATTACAAATGTAGGTTGAAAACAAAAACAAAAATTCAAAAAAAATGTTTAATCTTGTTATATTTACTTTATATCGTTTGCATAATAAGAAACCTAAAGACATAAAGAAACGGAATTTGTATTGCATTATTGTATTTATATTTCTATGTTGTAAGGGAGAAAAATTTTTCATACTATGTAATAATTCTGATAGGGATACCTTTTGTTAAAGAATACCTACTTTTTCTTGTTTCTTTTCCTGTTTAGCCTCTGGGAATTACCGTTCTGGTATTGCTTCAGAGGATGTATGAGGATGATATATATTAGTGTAAATGAAGTGTAGTCTTGTACAATCTCAATTCAACCATTCCTGAGATGTGTGGTTAATTGAAATCCAACCATCAAAGAATATCCACGATCTAGTATTCAAATCCACATAAAAGTAACTGCTTTTACTAGGAATTGAACGCTGGATCTCTCGACTACCAAATCAGTTGATTTAGGAAGACCCATTCACCCCTAGACCAATCCGGTGGGTTAAACAATTGCTAAGATGCATCCAGACAACTTTCTTGGTTATTGGACAATTGTAAATTTTGTATCATAGTAATTACCATAACTTGATAAAAAATACTTTCATTGATTTTTGAAATTATTTGTATTTTGGTTTGAAATGAAATAAAGGCAGGGAGATGAATGAAATTGTTTTAACGTATTAGAGAAGAATGTAAGTTGACTTAAAAGCATCACATTATGATGCGATTTTAAATGGTTTATAATTATATTAATCTGCAGTAGGCTATCTTTATATATTACGAATTTTGAAATTTTATTTTATATTTTTCAGTTTATGTAACTTTATTAAATATTGGACAAGTCGCTTTCAAATTAGTAGATTTTTTTTTTTACATAGACCTAGAGTCACCAGTCATACACCATTTATATTGAAAAGGAGTTAAATTTTTAGCATTAATGTTTATGGCATTTTTCTTAAATGCTGTGATCCATGTGCTATGCATAAAATTTGATTCTGTTATACTAAATGCCTGTACACATGCATCGTATCTGTGGGTGAATGTGCATCCAGTCTACCCAATCAAGCATTCAGTGAAACCCTGCAGTTTATTTTCTACTGAATACTATTTAATTTTTTTGGCATGTAGATGGATTTCCAATAATTTGTTGTACTGCATAAATCAAGCATGACAGAAAAAATCAAATGACACTAATTTATCATACTGAAAAAGATGTTTGGTTTCAGAAACAAATACATACTATATACATGTCAAAAGTATAACCTTATATTACAACACTGTGTAAAATATTCTATCTCTGATCAATTTTCTTGTTTGAGAGTCAGTAAAAATCCTTATTAAATTTTTGTTTCACTGAAATTGATTACTATTGTGAAACAGAACTGTTTTTAAGCTATACATGGTGGAATCAATGAAAAGGCACTAAACCCCAAGTTCATGAACTTACCCTAATTGTAACATAGTATTTGTACAGTAAATAAGTAATATTCTTCAGCAAAGTATTGAGAGAGATATTTCTGTAGGCTTTGACAGTCCAAGATTTTTGTACTTTTTTAAAATAAATTCCAAATTTGAATTCTTGAGCCTAAAAGTTCAACTTGAATTTTTGATACATTTAAATTTCATTTAGCACATCTTGTGAAAAGATGTGGCTCACTGTATTGTAATTCAAAGCCTGAATTATGATTGTCTTCTTCCATAATGTATTCTTCTTCATCACTGTTCTCACATAAAAGGTTTTCAGGAACCTTGGAAATTGGGTGGATTCATTGTTAGGTACAAGTTTTAAGTGCAGATGGCAATGAATGATAGAATCCAGTGAGAAATTCCAGACACGTTAGTTAAGTTGAAATAACAATCATTTAAGTAATCTTTTGGTTCACGCCAAACCATGGGGACACCAAATAGCGAGAACTTTCATCTGCCTGTTAGCCAATTCTTAAAGTTGACCGGACAGTTACTACATATTACATAAACAGTTCGTGCCTTATCCTGATCACTAACTTTACAAAGTACAATCTATAAGCTTTTTAATTAAAGGAGTACCATTTTTCTTATTTGATTTTATTGTGAACTTGCCATACACGTATTAAAAACTGTTGGAATAATTCACACACATAAGAGCATTATGATACTTAATTTTTCACTCATTTAATACAATTATCACACTAAGTAAAGATATTAAACTATTAAAAGCAACAGGCTAACAAACTCAACAAGCTTTGTGTTGTTTTGAATTGTACAGATGTGATGAATCTTGTTCATGTATGCTTCAATAGGGAGATTTTGATTTTTCAAAAACATAGGTGATGGAAAAATTCTGACTTCAGATTCATTTTCAGCAATAAAAAAAAAAGAAACAAGAATTTCATGTCTCAATGTAATTAGTTGTCAGGGGATCTGGTGTTTTTATTAAGTGATTCAGTTGTGCTATATTTTCTATATATTGAAGGGTGTATGTGATTGGATATGTTGACATTTAGAAAGTTGAATACTTTGTAATGTTCATATACTATTGTGAAGTGTAAATTGGGTGTAGATTGATAAGATTGTAAAGAATACATGACATTGTCTGTTGTATTACTGTATTGTTTTGCTTTGAAGCACCTTAATAAACATTGCAATTTTCTTCAATATTAAATATTTATCATGCTTTTATGTTTATTTTATTGAAATTAATCTTTTTAAGATTCATATTATTCCTCTGCACTATTAAATTATATTTTTAAATTTATTAATAAAAACCACCTAGTGATTTATTTGTATTATAATTTTACATCCTGACCCCCACAGAAGAAGATGCTTTCTCGCTTTGTGATAAACCCAGTTGGCTTATCACTTTGTCCATTCCTAGTACTGATGGGCTGTATCAGAGGTCGTCTTTTATACCCTGTAAACTTGGTAACACAACACAGTCATCAGTTTGGCCTCTGTTTGTCTGCCACCAATGCAAATGCCTTGGCAAATATTTCCATCAGTGTATTTACTCAACCTACTATCGCCTTCGTATGGCCTCTTCCAACCATGACCACCTACTATAACTTACAACCCTTAAATATCAAATTAACAGATTAGTTGAAGCGTAGTCCCTGTGCCTTCTTCTAACACTGAAGGTTTCACACATCAACCATCGTATATCTAACCAATTAGATTTTGTACTCAGATCATTACATGATTGAGTCTTTAAACACGAAAAATACTGTCTTCATATCAACAAAACAAGTGTTGATCGCAACAACTATAATTTTTTCCTACAATTCAATTATAATTTTACAGTAATGTAACATACATTACACCATGTGCATGGTTTATTTTAGAATTTTTTTTTAATATAATTAATATACAATTTAATTAAATGAATTCAATCATGAGTGGGACCCTGTGAAAGTACTATCATTATAAAATAAAAGATAAGTTTTACCTTAATATTTGGCATTGGATGGTTTATGTTAATAGAATTTAAAATATATATAAATATATGTATATTTCTTCTTGAAGTATAATATCATCTCTTGAGCTCTCTCTCAGTTAAGATTTTTCAAGACACAAAATGGACTGTCAGATAATTGGTTGTCATTTTTAATAAATTGCTGAATCATTTAAAAATCTTGATCAGTTTCATCATCATTATCATCTTAGTTACCTTTAATCCAAGTTTCCTTATGTTGAACTTTCTACAAAATTTCTGTCTGCCTCAATCCATGAACCAACTCTCTTCCATTACTCTCACTACATCCCTCTCTTGTGCACTTCCTCCATCACCATATACATCCATTTCATTCATGGTCTACCCTTTGGTCTTCCACCTGTTTCCTCTACATGCAAAATACTCTCTGGCAATCCTTTCTCATCTATCCTTTCAATATGCCCAAATCACCTGAGCTTTGATCTTCTAATTGACTCCACAAGGCTTCCCAGTTTCAGTTCTTCTCCAATCATACTGCTCTCTCAATCAGTTTATTGAAATACTATTAAAACATTTTCTTTTACAGAAGCAATATTACTCAGTCAAAAAAACAATTATGTAGTTCTAAATAAACAATAAAATAAAGAAACCTGAAATTTCTGCACATCCGTTCAACCTGCATCTAAATATTTTGTCATATAATTTTCATTGAAGCCTTCTGAATCATAATTTATTCTGTAGGGTCTTTTTTTTTTATTTAGTATCTTCATCTATCTGTTTTAATATTATTATTTAATGTTTAGATATTTTAAATAATTAACTACAATATATTAATTGAATGGACTTTAATTGCTTCAATTTTTTATTTTATTACTAATCTTGTATTTTATGTTCTGATCAAGATTTTACCACAGTTTCCTTTGATGCATTCAAGTGATGCTGGGATGCATTTTACTTTACTATTGCCGGCCTTCGTGGCACGAGTGGTAGCATCTCGGCCTTTCATCCAGAGGTCCCGGGTTTGAATCATGGTCAGACATGGCATTTTCGCACGCTACAAAAATTATCATTCATCTCATCCTCTGAAGTAATACCTAACGGTGGTCGCAGTGGTTAAAAGAAAAAAAAGCGATGCTGGGACAGTTCCTTTAATTATCAATGGAGTACCGTATCTATCCATTCTGAATGTGAACTGTATTATGTACTGATCAGTTAAAAAAAATTATTTATTGGCTTTATAGCTGGTATATATTATCAACAAAGCAATGGCAGTATAATGTTCTGTTTGCATGATTCTCATTGTCTGTGCATATGTGTTACTTTCTATTTAAACAAAATATAAAGCCTAACAGAAACAATCCAAACTAACATTATTGTATGTAATGTATGTAAAATGATTGTTCTTGGACTAAGTGTTATACTATAAAAAACATTAATTTTCTGTCATCTCACAGTGCCATTAATGTAAATATTAAAAATTGTAGATAAATTACTTGTTTGTCTTATACCTATGTTAATATCTATGTAAATCTATCCCATGACTGCTGGTGTTCTTTATGATCAGCTGCATTATCAATTTATTTTTTCCTCATAAATTTCCTCATTTTCTTCTGTTTTATTTTGTAACAACAACAGGTACGCTTGCCTTTTTCCCTGGATTATTCTATCTAAATCTTCATTCCACTTGTGCAAGCCTTGCAACCCCTTATTACTCTTTGTAATACCAATGATTTCATAAGTAATACCTTTAATACAATATTCTACATTTCACCATCCCTGATTTTCATCCTTAACTGTTTCAAATGCCATCAAACGTTCATTCAGCCGCTTCTGGTAAAAGTCACTGAGTCCACCTGCAAAATATGCACTTTAACAACTTCTTTTTTTTTTGTCTTGTTTAGACCTGTATTAGTTTTCCACCTTGTCCAAAGCCTTAATAAGGTGACCATAAAATAATCAGAACCTATTCTTCTCCATGCCTCACTGCAGCATCTTCAACTGTTGATCTCAACTTATCATTGACAATAATATAATGTATTACTTACAATGGAGTTACATTGAAGACCACGAGCCGACCAGCTATATTTATGGACATTCTTTTTCCTGAAAAAGGAGTTTTTACTTTTTTTCAGTTTAGCCTCTAGAACCACTGTAAGGTATTGCTTCAGAAAATGATGAGGATGAATAAGGATGATATGTATGAATGTGAACGAAGTGTAGTCTTGTACAATCTCAGGTCAACCATTCCGGATATGTATGGTTAATTGAAACCCAACCACCAAAGAACACTGGTATCCACAAAAAAAGGAGTAACTTATTTAAAACTTATTAAAACTTGGAAACTACCTCAGCTCAATCCCATTACTATTCTGACAACACTCTCCAAGAACTCCAACACCTTCAATTGGTGATTTCCAATCCTTGCATTGAAATCTCTACACAAAACTAAATGATCACTCTTATTAAATATATCACACTGTTTCTGCAAAGAATTATAGAACATTTCTGTATCCTCTCTCTGACCTTCTTCCAGAGCATATATTCCTACAGTAGTTAGATGACCTCTAATAATCTGGAATCTTGGTATCACCAATCTCTTACCAACACTCATAATTCTGTAGCTTCTATTTCCACTTCCTATTAATTAATTAATATTGCTATTTCACAGCAAGCTCTTCTACTCTGGGTTATATCACTCTGTAATCTCCACGTTCTTTAGTTCCCTGAAGTTTTTTCTTTGTTTTGGTAACTACAGTGATCAACTTCTTGTCTTTTCAATATTTCAACTAGCTCACCTTCTTTTATTCCCAAGCTGCGTACATTCTAAGTAATTAACTTTAATTTATCCACTATCCTTAATCTCTTATTTTACATTTCTGGTTATTTTTATTGCTAATAATCCTGTCCTGATTTTGTATTTGAAGATTGTGAGTAAGAAAAGAGTTCCTCTAAAAGAGCTACCAATGCTTTGTAAAGTAAAATCAGTGGTCGGGCTACCACCTAAGAGCTCCTAGACTTGCTCTGGGTTTCATTTGAAGATCCACCTCCTGGGCTCTTCCACCCTTCCTGCCATCGGGAATTTCTTCCTCATCTGCCTTCAAGGATGTTGACCAGTTCACTGGTTTTGTCTACCCTTAGTATTTTATTTCCCTAATACCCTCCAACCGTAGTTGTTGAACATAAGTGAGTATTTGGGAATATATCATACAATTCTTTTTTAATTTGTAATAAAAGTTATATTTTTAAACTAAATAGTAATTTACTACTACAAAAATATAGGTTGTATAACTGGGGTCATCAATGTTTTTTGTTTGACACATGTAGCTTATCTTATTATTACGATTCTGGAAAGTATAAGAAACAGATTACAGTGTTGTGATGGGAAAGGAGGTAAGTTAGTCTAGACTGCTTTGAAGGGAAAATGGGTAAGAAAAGTTTTTTGAAAATATTAAAGAAATTACTGATTTTACCATTAACTGTCATTAGATCATATTTAAAGCTTACAAAATTACCTCTTTATGATAAAGAAAAGGTTTAAATATTTGTAATTTATTTTTGCATTTTTTATTTCTCCTCCATCACTGTTAATTTAGTATTTTGTTTTTATCTCCCCATCACTGTTAAAGAGTATTATTATTTTTTATGCTAGTCTTTCATAATTAAATTTATGACAAAGGAACTAAGAAAAACATTTGAAACATGATTTAGTGAAATTAATTTCCTACAACTTACATATTCTTTTTGTACTGCACCTACAAAACTGATCAAGCTATGGAAAAAATATTCAAGAAATTCATCACTTCTTTATTATACTTTTCATCAAGAACTAACTCTCTTATGGTGAATTTAGTCAAAAATATCTATGTAGCATTATTTTGTAGTCTTTAAGTAGGATAAGCTTGTTAGTTTTTCAATTATAAATTTCATAAGATAAAAAGGTATTTAAAATTGTTTATTATTTCACGTGTGTAATTATTAAACAAGCAATGTCTGGTTTTTTTCTGAATAAGCCTAATTTTACTTGTATAATGTAGCTCTAGATTTTTATGATCATGCAAAATGCTGTAAAAGATATTTTAAATTAATATATATAAAAATTCGTGTACCCACATATTTCTTTTTCTGTGGGAATCATATTTTTAATTTTTGTAAATTTCTACTTAAGGTTAATTTTTAACCTTTTTACTAAAAATAATGTTATTCGGTTTTTAAACAATTAATTATAGAATTTTGGAACAATGGCTAGGGCAGCAAGGCAGTCTGATATATCAGAAGTTTTTTGTAAAATATATGTATTAATTTTCAGTATTTTACAAAGGTTAATTACAGTTCAAATAATAAAATAAAACATATTTTGATAGGAATTTTTTTTATATTTTTAATGGATATTTTTTCTAAAAACAAAGATTTTAGAAAATACTGTTATAAATTTGAAATTTACCCTACATTTTTTTAAGTGCAAGAATAGTAAATTTTTATGAAAATTCAAAAAACTTTAATGTCATGAACATTATACATATACAAAAATAAAAATAATTTTAAGGAAATTTTTTATGCTTTAATTTTTTATTAAGTCTTAATGTTTGTATTATATGCTTTAATTTTTTTTTGTCATTACAATACTTTCAGAGATATTTTTCACAATTTTTGTCATTTCCTATTTTAAAAAAAACTGTTATTCTTAAATGCATGAATTTTAAATTTAGACGCTATTCTTAACAATTTCTTCTAGGTTTTAATGCACAATAAATGTACATATAAATATGGCATGAACGTTTTATTTAACATTTTGAAATTAATTTCTTAAAGATTAATATTTAATAGAAATGCTTTTACAGCAATTTTGTTTAAACATTAAATGCAGTCACAAAAAAGTACCATTGCATTGTAAAGTATGAATGCCTAAAAACAAATCTACATATTTTAGGTAAATTTGGTTGCACATTAATACAAACAAGAAGTCAAAATTATATCTGTACTAGTTACATAATATTTAATACATTATGTAACTCAGCTGCTTGATACATTGTGAAACATGAGGTACACCCAAGGTCTGCTTTTTAATAAATATGTTATGCATTAGAGTTACGTAAAAGAACTTTTGATAAAATATTGTTTAACCTTCATATGTAATCAGTTTGACTTTATTTATCTTGGTTTTCTTTTATGTTCAAAGATATCTCCAGTGACTGAGCATGCTATAAATCGTGGTAGAAGTTGGGATGAAAGATATAGTGTTACTAATTACAACATTAATAATGACTCTGGTGATGAAAGAAGTCTAAGAGATATGATCGAAAAATGTAATTCACTTGGTATCAGGTAAATCATTAATCACTTCTTTTTAATATACAGAATGTTCCATGAAGAAACAGAGATACTGTCAGGACATGTTTTACTGGTGAAAATAATGAAAAACGTTCATATAAACATTGTCCTAGAAACGCTTGTTTTCCAGTTACGGCTAGCAAAATATTTCACCCGGATTTCAGCTCTTCTAATAAAAAGAAACCCTACTGTAATTTTTGGGACTAAAATTAAGAAATAAAGTTTGTGGTTTATTATGTAATTTGAGCTATGGAATAGGATAAAACAGGACTCAGGAATGTAAGTCCAGTAGTTTTTAAATTATCCGTTGTAAAATACAAAATTCAGCGTCAAAAAACAAGATTGTTTTAGGTTTGTGGTGCAATATCTTTGTTAAATAACTAATAAATGGAATTAGTAACAAAACTTGAATTTAATTATGAGAAAATTAATCTAAATTCAGCCAATAAAATGTAAATAAAAACATTTAAAAATCAGTTTTTTGTTGAAGCAAAACAGACAAAAAATAGACAGGAAAAATATATTATTCATTCTGTAACTTATAAACATTATTTTTAATATAGCAAAAAAAAAAAATACATGAATTGATAAATGGTAACAAAATAGCAAACCTCTGTTACAGTAATTTTTCGAAATTCCCTCTTTCACAATGTTAGGTACATACTACTTGACCGACGTAAAATATTTCCGGTGGCTTTCCGTATCATTTTGTATAAATTCAATTCATTTCGTGTTTTAATAAATAACTCTTCTTTAGTCTTAACATTTTGTTGGTTAAGTCGATCGTGGTGGCCAATCAATTGGTTCACCAGTCCAATCTAGTTTAAGAAATTAGCATTCAAATGATTGATAGCTACTAAAAAAAAATGTGGCGTTGCAGCTTTGTGCTGGAAAATCATTTGCAATGTAGTTTGTAAAGGTATATTCTTCAAAAAAGAAGCCAAATTAAATTATTTTTGGAGAAATGAACGTATGCATCTCCCGCAAGATTTTCATTGAAAACAAATGAAGAATTTTGTTATAAATAATGCCATACCAAACATTAATGTAAAATCTACCTTGGAAACTAGTTTCTACAGTACAATGTAGATTATCTTCGCTCCATAAATGACTATTAAAAAAAAATGAAGACACCGTTTCTCATAAAAGTGGTTTCATCATTAAATAAAACTGAATTTAGTTTTGAACCTTCTGCAGGCGGAAGGATAAGAGATCTTCATTCCGTAGGATGCGCCACATTTTGATTTTTGACAAACCAGTGTGACATGAAATTCGCTTTTACTACTGCCTGGGTTACACTTTTCTTTATTTTTTCCTGTTTAGCCTCCGGTAACTACCGTTTAGATAATTCTTCAGAGGATGAATGAGGATGATATGTATGAGTGTAAATGAAGTGTAGTCTTGTACATTCTCAGTTCGACCATTCCTGAGATGTGTGGTTAATTGAAACCCAACCACCAAAGAACACCGGTATCCACGATCTAGTATTCAAATCCGTGTAAAAATAACTGGCTTTACTAGGACTTGAATGCTATAACTCTCGACTTCCAAATCAGCTGATTTGGGAAGACGCGTTAACCACTAGACCAATCCGGTGGGTGCCTGGGTTACACTAAATATGCTGAATCATACGATGATTTAGTTGGCGTTCAACAGAAAACGAACGGAAATGACCCTTTTGTTTGTAAATGCTGATATACCGAAGAATGTTTAAAAAATACTAAAAGAATGCATTAAAAGAATGTTTATTAGATACAGATAGAATAATACGATTTTCTGTCTGCTTTTCGTCTGTTCTGCTTCAATTAAAACCAACGTATAAAAGTTTTTATTAGCGGTAGTTGTATTAATTTTCTCAGAATTAAATTCTCTACAAGTTTTGTTCCTAAATCTTCCGTATTTATTAATCATTTAACAAAGCTTTTGTACTACAAATACAAAAAAAAAACTTGCTTTTCGACACCGTAAGTTGGATATCTTAAAAACTACTGGAGTTACAGTTCTAGGACCTATTTTATCCTATTTCCCAGCCCAAACTAAATAATAAACCGTCAGCTTTACTCTTTAATTTCGGTCTCAAATATTACAGTAGGGCTTTTTTATTAGAACAGCTGAAATCAGGGCGAAATATTTCGCAAGCCGTATCTCGAAAGCTAAGAGTTTCTAGACCAATGCTTACATGAACGTTTTTCATTATTTTCACCAGTAGAAGATGTCGTGGTGTATCCGTTTCTTCGTGGGGTACTCTGTATGTAAAAATAATACAGGGTCCGGCATATAAACCTGACGATTTTTGAGGGATAGTAATTAAACTGTGTTTCGTACTATTAAAACATTTAATATATCAAATTAAAGATCAATTTTTGCAATTTATAGTGAATTACTTACATAGATTTTTTTTATTTGAATATTATGTCGTTTTTCATTACTTCTCACACACTCACTTAACCTCATTCTAAAATTTGACATTGCTCGCTCAATCATCACTTGTGGAACTGCTACAATTTCTTGTTGAATGGCCTCCTTGAGTTCTGCAATTTACTGCGGTCGACTACTGAAAATTTTATGTTCGAGATACCCCGCAGAAAAAAATCACAAACAACCAGATCAGGTGAACGCGCTGGCCAAGGAATGTCACCAAATCGGAAAATCAAACATCCAGGAAAGGGTTGTCGCAGAACATCCATTGCGATTCTCGCCGTATGGGCGGTGGCACTATCCTGTTGAAACGAAATTTCATGTTCTTGAAAGTCATTCAGTTTCGGTCGCAAAAATTCATTCAACATGCTTACGTATCGATGAGATGTTACTGTTATTCTGCGATTTAACTCCTCAAAAAAGTATGGGCTGATTAAGCCGACCTTTGAAACCGCACACCACAATGTAACATATTGACTGTGAAGTGGTTTTTCAAGAATTTGCCGTGGATTATGCAAAGCCCAATAACGGTAATTTTGTTTATTCACAAATCCTGACAGATGAAAATGCGCCTCATCACTTAAAAGAATAATGGCATCCTGGTGGACATTTTCGAGGATGACCTCGCAAGCTGCTTTGCGAGACGCCCAATCATTTGCATTAAGTTGCTGCACTAACATCATCTTATACGGATCGAATTTCAGGTCGGCATGAAGAATTCGTCGTACACCTCGATTAGAAATGGCTAGCGCAGCAGCATGTCTCGCTGCTGAACGTCGTGAAGACCGCGTAACAGCTAACCTTACAGCGTTAATGTTTTCAGGCGTTCTCACAGTCCGTTTTCGTCCTGTTGTTTCATTTTTAAAGCGACGATGTGTTCCTAAAATTCTTCACCCACAACAATATCGTATTCCTACTAGGAACAGACGCGTGCGATTTAAATTGAAATATCTGCGAAATAAACGCTGTGTTACAATAACCGAGTCAGTATTTTTAAAATAGGCTTTAATCACAAACGCTCGTTGTTCACCCGACCACGACATACTGGCTATTGAAATAGTATGAATAAACCTGTCGATGAACAACACTCCCGCCTTCCATTGACAGTGGTGCCAACATAACAATTACTATAAAATCGTCAGTGTTATATGCCGGACTCTGTATTTGTATGAATGTTGTATTTTTTACAATCGTATGAACACTTATTGCTCAAATAATAATGAAATCAAATGCAACTATTTATTTTTTTACTGATATTTTATTTGAAACATATACGAATTATCTAGTGTTCATTTTAAGTATGGCAGAATTAAGAGCTCTAAAACTGTAACAACTACAAAAAACTTCAAATGGCGAATTTCATAGTTTTTCTCTTAGCACAAAGTAGGATATTGACATTGTAAATTTGCTTCCATTTTTCCAGTATGACGGACAACTTTATTTTTTAAAAATAGCAATCCTTTGTTTCCAGCTCTCAATAAAAGACATTTAAAATCGTTTTATTTTTGGGTATTTTTTCCTAAATGAAACCATTCAGAAGCTACAGGTTCTCAAAAGTGATAATTAGTTTGATGGCAAACATAATTTTTTTTTTAAATACAATTTATATTTTTCATGTAATTTTCTAATAGAAAACATCATTTCCATCTTTATTCTTGGGGATTGTTCCCCAAATGCGACTGTTTAAAAGCTGTCTTCAGTTGGCTTATGTAATTTAAGTTAAAAGTCTACAGCTATGTGAATTTACACATGCGTTATTGTCTTAAAATGATATTGAGAGCTGGAAAAAATGAGAGGTTACTATTAAAAAAAATAAACTGATTCATATATTTAAAAAATGCAAGCAAAATTAAAATGTCAGTACCTTAATTATCATGATTATGAAAAAATTATTTAGTTCTCCATTTAAAGTTTTTTAAGGCTGTTACAGAGCTCCTAATTGTGGAACATTTAAAATGGATGCTGTGTGTACTAAATGAATACTGTGCGTGCTAAATTAAATGAGAGAGATTTTTATAAGCCCTTTTTAGAAATCTGTCATTTTTTCCCAGATTTTTTTCTTGTAATTAAAAATAATCAGTTAATTAGATTAAACATTATACAATACATTAGATTATTTCTATTTTTTATTATGCTATAAAGTAAATTATGTCAATGATAAAAAAGAATCATCTATATATGTAAACTCTCAATCTAGTGTAATAACAGTTTATTAAAAAAATTGTTTTTATTATTTATTGATTTTTATGTGTGATAGACAAGTGCCAAATAGCAATATGAACAACACTAATTATATTTGTATTTTTTTTTATGATACTGAAATGAGTGTGGAAAATGGCACGTCCAACCAAGAGAAATATTCATATTACAGCATAACTCTTCAAGATACTTGAGGTGTATTGAATTGTTGGATTGTAATCAAGTGCAGTTTAATGTCTAGCTCAAAAACTATGGTGATGTGTAAAACCATGTAACACAGTGACATGATGACTTGCAATGCGTCTGTTTTTTAACTAGATGATACTTTTCTAATTTTATTATTTTACTTAAAATATCTGCATCTAAAATATCTGCTTAAATGTTTAGTGTGTTTGCTGAGGTTGTTCTTAATAATATGGCCAAATCAACTGATAAAACAAAATGTGGAGTATCTTACAGTGACAAGCGATACTCAGATTGTCACAAGATTCCTTTTTATACTGAAGATGATTTTCATAAGGGATGTGAAATAAAAGATACAGATTATGCTACAAATATTGAAAATGTAAGTAATTAATTTTATTTTATAAATTCTTTATTCAAAATAATTTTACATATGTATAATGTATTTGCACATTATTTTTTGTGGTCAGCTTTTTCTACTCTTATTTTTTTATATTCATTCAATGAAAGGTAATAGATTTTGTTTCTATGTCAACCTACATATTATTCATTAAATATTACCAAGAGATTTATATTGATAACAAAACAGAATCTTGAAAAATAAATTTGAAAAAATATGAATTTTCAACATACAAAAAATAAAACCACACATGAAATAATTTTAATACTAACCACCTACATAGTAAAAATGTATTAATGTCTCTCACGTATTACATATTGTGTCATGTTTTACAAAATAGTATTTAATTATTATACAGCATGGCAAAATGTGGTTTGAACTTTTATGAAATAATAAATGTAATATGCTTTTGAAAGCAGTGAAATAATTTTCCATGCTTCCAGAAAAATCTTTTAATACCTACGATTCTGAGGACAATTAACTAAGAAATTAAGAATGGTGAAATGCATTCTTACTGAAACATAATGGGAGCACAAAATGTTGCATAAAATGAAAGGGCATGCCATTTTGCAGTTTCATTCCCCTGCTACTAACATTCAAAAACTTTTTGATCCACATGCTTTTGTTTTTTGTCAGTTGTCATTGCTAGGGAGCTGTGTACATCTTTTATGATCAGATGTTCAAAATAATGTGCATTGATTGAATTTTTAACAGATGAAAAAGTGAATGCTAGATGCATTGTCTAAAATTGTTCATAGTGATGAAATTGTTGTTGAAAGTAATATGTATAGTGGGCAGTAAAATTTCTTGCATCAAAAGCTGCTTAAGTGAATATTGAGAAACAAACTCGCACTAGTCAACCAGTTTCTGTGACTGATGAGAAGTATGAAAAGGAAGTGGATGAATCGGTTCAAAATGATTGTCGCATCAAACAGCAATGCATCACCACCCAGTTAGCCATATCGAAAGAAAGAGTAGGACACAGACTACTGTAAAATCTGTTTGCAGCGGGTGCCTTCCACATGAACTCACAGAAAAAATAAACAACACTGAAAGAGATGTTGTGAACAGCTTCCGAAATGTTATTGTGACGAGAAAGATAACTTCCTTTACAATACTTTGATTAGAGATAAAACTTAGCTGTGTTAAGACCCAGAAGAAAATTAACAGAGCATGGAATACTGTCAGTATGGTTTGCCACAGTAAAAGAAAATTAAAAACACAATTCTCTACAACAAATTCTCTTGTCAGTGTTCTGGAAGAAGTATGTTGCTGTAAATGAAGACAACACAAACCCTTTCAGCCAACTGTTGAAGTTCTAGAAACTCTTCCAGGGAAGAATTTTTAATAATATTTTAGAAAGTGACTACTAAACTTATTAAAATACAATTTAAAATTACTTATTTAAATAAATAAATATGCTTATTAAAAGTTATGAAATTACCTACTTATTATATTTTATTATGAATTTGTTTTATCTAATAAATGAAACTGCTAGTACAGCCAAGCACAAAACCACAGTTGCTTAAGTTACTGAAAGTTAGTGTTATCAAACACTGTTGAATCGCTATATTGTTTTTGTCTTATTGAATTGTTTTTGTCTTATATAGAATTTGAAAACATAATTTTTTTTTTCAATTTTTTCCTTATATTTCAGTTCATTTATTTCTGTAATATATCAAAGGTTTTTAGTTTGAACTTTTTTTTTAACTTATATTCTATGAAAAGGATTGTGTTTATTAGTATTGTTGATGACAAAGAAGTGTACATTATAAAAACCCTCTAACAAGAAGTAAAAGAAAATCAGTTGTATTAAATTAAATATTTTTAATGTAAATGGCTTTTTTTTTTTGTAAGTGTAATTAAAAGGCTTTTTTGTATGTGTTATTCTATACTTTTTATTTATGAGTTATTCTAGTATGTAAGGTATTTTTTCTTCCTATTTTATGTAGATTTAAATGGTCAGTGATAATCGTGTTTTAAAGTTACCTGATTGATCTTCCAATTTATATCTGGCAATAATCGTGACTTTTTTTATACATTACACTAAAATTAAACTTATATTGAAATTCTAGAAATGATTAAATGTATCAAGAAAAGCTAATACACTACATTTTCTTTTTTTTTAAACATTCGTTATTTTATTTGTACAAATGTTATTTAAAAGTTTAGTGTCATTTTCAATAGTCATTAAACAGTAATACACAGCAGTGAAACCTGATCATGCTTCTACCATTATTTAACTGATATTTTACAGAGAATAGTTTATTTAATGTTTTGGTAGTTGAAATTCTGTCTTTTATTCACACCCTTAAATTTGTATGATGCATTCCTTCAAACATTACACATGTTGTGGCATAATTAGGTTTTGAGATCAAATTACCTTCTTACCAAGAGGAAGTAGCTTTTATGATGATATTAATTTGTAAGCGACGTATCTTTTTATTATTTACAATTCATTAACTTACCTCAATTCTCTTTTTGCCTTAATCCTACATTCGTTCGTTTTCTGAGGCATTCACAGTCACGAACGGTGCTGTCAAATTTGGACTAGGCGTGGAGTTCCGCTTTTGCGTTTTGGGTTAGTTAGTTTGAGGGAAACATGTTAGGTTGGATTGAAGATGTCCGTTTGAGGCCTACGTGAAGGCAAATTTTGATTTGTATTTTACTGATGAAAATGTCTGCCGAGGCATTTACGATGATGGCATCCCGACCGAGGCCTGGCTGATGACTATGAGATGTAATCAGTTAGAGGGTCTAAAGACGACCTCCGATAAAGCCCCTCACGGATCGGAACGGAGGGGGTAGCGACCGGTAACGTCACAAGGTGGGTGTCTTCCCTCTGCGGGGTTTAGATGAAGGGGGAAGGTAGCGTCTGCATCCAGCAGCTCCCTAGCGAGCCGGCCGGGCCTGCTGCTCCGGCAGAGATGTTGGCATCCGCCGGGAGGTCCAACGGTGAGGCGGCCAGAGAACTTCTTCTGTCTTCTTCCAACTTCTTCTTGGTCTTTTCCAGGTAGTGGTCGATGATGAATTAAAAATTCACTCTCGTGCACGCTCTTTTACTGGAGCCTGAGAGTAGTGGGGCCGCAGCGCCGCTAAGGAGGAATAACTGCGCGGTCATTTCCGTGGGAATGAAGCGTGCAAGCGCGTACGTGTACTGTACTCTCGCTGACATCTGAGCTGCTACCGTTGCCATCTGCCGATGATAAGTTAGGCATATATGTGGTAACAATATATATATAATATATAAAATATGTTGAGTGATTCATAATCAATGCTCAGAAAAAGCTACTGAAGTAAATTATGAACATTTATATAAATATTTTTCTTGTGGTGTAAGTGCATACTAAGAAAGGATTTTTGAAATCTGAGTTTTTTTAAAGAGTTAAAATGTAGTAACAATGACGTTAACTATTTTTTAATTTTGATAACAAATGAAGATATCAACTTGACGTTTGGCGGGAGTATTCATGTGAATATTTAAAAACCAATTTTTAGATTATTTTAAATTCTACCTAGAAAGGAATAAAGAAAGGCAAAAAAAATTTGAAGAATGATTGCAAATTTTCCCCACTTCCAAATGTATTAAACAAGATATTCACTAGGTTTTGGCTTGCAAATACTCTTCATATTAATATCAAAAATCTATTTTCAGGTTTTTTTAATTTTGATTTCTTAAAGCATGTGATGATGTATGGCGTAGCAGCTTAACCAACACATCCACTGCCTTTATTACTACATATGTGATGCGACTGGCTGCATCTGCTTCCGGTTACTTGACTAAAAAACATAAAATAAAAAAAAGTGACTGCGACGGGAAATGCAAGTAACCATATAGGCAAGGCAAAGCTACAATGGGGATCCCCATATACTATATAATAGTATATAATTTATCTGTCTAAAATCGTTCCTTTTGGGAATCATATTCCTCTGCACCGTACAAATTATATAAATTCGTTCAATCCAAGTACACAATTAATAAAGTAAAATACCTTATTACACCTACCTTATTCCATTATCCAAGCAAGAGCGCTTTTGCGAGTACCTCACATCATCAGTTGTTCTATAATTTTTCATTGCAAATAACACATTAAAATTAAAAATTAAAATAAAACAAAGATCCGTATAGATTAGCTGGCCAAAGTTATATTATTTATTTTAATTTTGATTTTTAATTTAATTTTTTATTAATGACTTCATATTTTGTATATATGCAATTTTTAATTTTTAATTTAAATTTACAATTTAAAATTTTGAATATAAAAAAAAATTATTTTATTTCTGCTTTGATTTAATTAGAAAAGGATCTTTAACAATTTAAAATCTCAATATTAATTTTAATTTGTAATTTGCAACGAAAGATTTGAAAAGTTATAGAGCAACTGATGGTGCGAGGTACTCGTGAAAGTGCTTTAGTTGGATTATGAAATAAGGTAGATGTCATTTTATTTTATTAGTTCTGTAATTGGATTGATCAGATTAATATAATATATATGTATATATATATATTTGGTTAAATAATTTTTTTCATTTATAAATGATATAATAAATCTCCATAAAGAAGAGTAATATATGAGTAAAATAAGAGTATATATGCCTAAAATACTAAATAAGGATAGCAACTATACTGTGATGAACTTTTCTGGAAGAATAATACTAAACTGAATACAAGATGTGCATACTTGATGGTAGGATGTAAAGCCCCTAGAATATATTATAAGCAAGACTAGGAATGTACCACCAGAATAGACCAATCAGTGCTTTTATTGATAATGATTATCAAATTTTGATAACGAAAAAATGGAAATGATGTGGAGGAAGAAGATATTTTTATAAGCTTGTTGAAAAAGTATGCAATGCTCACATTTTGAAAACTTCCACAAATTGGATGTATACAATAGTGGTTGTGTTGAAGGTGAACTGCATTAACAAGGTTTTTATGGATTAAAACAGACAACTAATCTTGCAAATTTAAACATGTAAACTTTAGAGAGTAACTAAATGTAATAAACAAATAAACAATTGCATTGTAACTAATACTGTATAAGTAATTTGAAGTGTAATTTTATTTCATAAATAATTAAAAGTTAATGTTTTTGATGTTTAGGTTCGAACTTGCGAGTTAGAACATCGTCATGATTTGAAACAGGTTAATGATAAAGGAGAGCCTAATAAACATTTAGTTAATTTTTTAACAAAACTTATCAAATTGGGGATCACTGGTTTTAGGTAATTCACTTTTTCTTTTTCATTTTGTTAATTAATAATAATAATTATTCATTAATCTAGAATTAGATAAATGATTAACGCACAAAAAGTTGTTTTTAGTGGTTTTAAACTTTGTGATGGTGTCTATTATTGAAATGCAATAGTTGTTTCTAAGAAGTTTGTTTTTGAGTCAGTAAATAACTATTCATATATTGATTTAAATCTATAATGTGTTTATCAGAAAAGTTGATTAATCATATCATCTAGAAAAATTTAGATATTTATTTAAACTGAATCAATTTTTAACAAGTGTTATCATATCACTGATCAACAGGCATATTTCCATAAGATGTGTAATTAATTTCACTTCTTTATGGGCAGCATATTTTGATTTCGCTGCTGGAATAAAATTCCTTAACTGTGCAGTATAAGCAGGGATTTTTATTGATTGCAATTTTATTTCAGTATGCATTTTATTTGACTTGCAAGCAATCTAAGTCCAATTTTTTTAGATCACTTTTGATATAATGAACAGATCTCAAATGGTTTTATTTATCATTTTTTTATCATGATTTATAATAGTTGAATTAAAATTTCTTTAGTCTTATATTTACGTTATGCGCATTTTTTTATTTACAGTAGACTAGTGAGTGATATGACTGACCTTTGAACTGATAATTAGTTCATGAATTTGTAAATTTATATTAAGAAAAGTTGGATTCAATTAGTGCTTTCATCTAGTTTAATAGCTTTATATTAAAAACTAACAAATTGGTATTTAAAAAACTATAGATCTATACTATATATAGTATAGATCACTATACTATAGTATAGTATAGTATAGATCACTATTACTATAGTATAGTATAGTATTACTATATTTTAGTAACTGAAAAAAAAAAAAACAAATTATGTATTTTACAGGATTCTTGCGGCTGATCATATGGATCCATCACATTTATTAAAAATTTATGACAGATTACCTGATATCACGATACCAAACTCTGAGACTAAGGCACGACCTTTCATCTATCAAGATGTGTATGATTTACATCACAACAGTGACGGTAAATACAGGAAACTTATTAAGATATCAATTGCAAATGTTCTTTAAGTCTAATCTACTAAGAATTCTAATCCTAGTCTAGGAATCTAAAATAGAATTTAGTATATTTTTTTAAACCACTCTTATTTATTTGTGTTTTCAACAAGAGGCTAACATCCAATTACAGTCATCCTATATCTCTTTTTATGATTTGAATTTTGAATTATAGATAAATCCCAAGAGTGACTCAAATTCAAAACTTTCTGTATGAATGGCAGAGCTGTTACAATGCACCAGTCCACCAGAGAGAACTGGTGAATTAGTAGCATCTTCTAATAATAATGGAAGTTTAATAAAATGAATTAAACCATCTAATTTTTTGATGCAATGACCCCAGTTCACAGATTATATATATATATTTGTGTAATTGTATTTAAATTTTTTTGTTAATGTCACACATGCTGGCATCACAGACCGTTCCCTTATGCTTGTCTGCAGTGATAAAAAGCCTTTATATAAAGTAAACTCAGAATGTAACATTCTACATCAATATAGTTTTATTAATTTAGTTACGTTTAAACATGAGATCTTAAATGCTATTTAATGACAAAGATGTATACAGAGCTTTTGAGCTATTTTATAAACTTTTAAAAGTATGCTCTGAAAAAATGAAAGAGTTAAAAGTGTCATGAAAATTAAACCCTGGGTATCAGATAATCTATCAAATAAAATTAAAAGAAAAAATTTATTGTTTAAAAAAGTTAAAAATTAACCATATAATTTAGATTTAAAAAGATATTACAGTAGGTACAGGAATAGACTTATCTATGACATAAGGAAGTCTAAAGTATTACATTTTACAATTGTTTTCATTAATAACACTGGTAATACTAGGAAACAGTGGAAACTAATTGATCAGTTAATAGATAAAAAGGATAAACGTATAAAATAGACAGAATTAAAGCCGATATAAACAGCTAGGTAGTTAATGAGGTTCAAAAAGTTTCAGATATTTTTATAGCTATTTTTTAGGAATCACAAAGAAACTAAAAATACCTCTTGAGAGTATTAGTTCCAAATCAATGTTTATATAACAATATTTTTATCTCAACGAAATCGGATCCACTATTTTCCTAGAGTCTACACACTATCTTGAGATAGAATCATAAAGTTTTTGAAAACCAGAATGTCATCTGGTTTTGATGAGATTTTTTCATATGCCCTAAAATCTGTGTGCGAATATATTTCTCATGTTTTTGTGTATTTATGCAATTTAAGTCTGCAGTCGGATAAATTTCCAGATAAACTTAAACAAGCAGTGGTAGTTCCTATTTATAAAAAAAAAGAGTAATTATGTCGGGAACTTTAGGCTCATATCCCTGTTTGCATAATTTTCAAAGATTGTGGAAACCACAGTAAAGTCAAGACTAGTTAACTTTCTTAATGAAAATAGTTTTGTGACTGTTAATCAATTTGGTATTCAAAAAAATTTAGGCACTGAAAATGTCTTCTGAAATTTGTCTCACAATTGGTAAATGGCATCAACGAAGATACAGAAAGAGGGCACCCGTTTTCTGGATATCCAAAGTACTTTTGATGACGTTGATCATAAGATATTATTAAATAAGATGGAGCAAGCAGGTATAAGAAGTTTATCCTTTAACGGGTTAGAATCCTACTTAAAGGGAAGAACTCAAAATAAAAATTCGCTCAGTAATGAGGAAGTATTAGAATTCGGTATCCCTCAAGGTTCAGTATTGGGACCAATTTTGTTCCTCATATATATTAACGAATGTTCGGGCAAATTTCATGGTTTTTTCAAGGTTATTTTATACCCAAAAACGGGATTACGTTAAATGTATCTAAATCCAAATAGGTAACCTTCCAGTTACGGTGAGAAAACTAGCAACTTGCATATTAGATATCATAATCTCACTTGCAATATAATAGCTGACTGTAGTTGCGATAGTATTGATCAAGAAGATAGTATGAAATATTTATGGATAACTATTGATTGCAATCTTTCACGGGAAAAACATATTCTTAGTTTAAAGAATAAAATGTTTTGTTACGTGAGAAAGTTTTATTATCATCAAGTTTTCTGCCCGATTGGCGTTCTAAAAATGCTTTACTTAGCTTTGCTTGAATCTCGATTAAGATATGGAATTGAGTGTTGGGGTGGTGCGAATTTTAATAAAATTTCCAGTAGTGATAGGCCAGCTGTCCTAGCAGTACAATACCTGTCCAGTAATACTGTCCTAGCAGTATAATACCTGCTAGGACACATTCATTCCCGTTTTTTTGTATCTTGAACTTGTTCCCTGAGGCATTTATGTTTGTTCAACGTACTTAACCTTTTCTTTCTTAGGAATGGAGAAAAGGCTCTTAATTATAAACTAACTGGCCGAAATATGCGAAACAAGTGTAATTTTGTACTTTCTAGACTCCGGAAGAAGTATTTTCGTAGATTTTCCACTTATGGCACCAAAGGTTTATAATATTTTGCCAAAGTATGTGAAAAATAGTCTAGGTTTAAATTCGTCCAGAATTTCTCTTGAGTGCTGGCTCATTCAGTATGAAAACACTGAGTTTTTTTTTGTTGATTCAGTTATGACTAAAATTCACAAGTTATCCTAGAGAAGCATAAAACTTATTGTGGCTTACGTGAATCACCTTTTGACTTCTAATGGCAAACTGAATGATTTTCTCTTTCTTTAATATTTTTATAATCTATAGTAATAGTTAAATTTCTACTCAGCCACATTTGTTCTCATTTATATATCTTTAATAATCTTTTATGTTTTAATCATAAATTGATGGTAACTCCCCAAACAGGACTCTTGTCCCAAAGGAGTACCTAATTTTCCAAACTATTATTAATTCATAAATTATTGCATCATAGTTTTAAATTAGAAAACTATAGTTACTCTTGTGAGGCCGTTGTTGTTCAGTTGGAAATTACGGGTACAAACTGTTGCAGGTCAATAGAAGTATTTATATAATTCATAAGCAATGTCTAATTTGTAGCTCTGTTGTATATTGTAAATGATATTGTTTTATCTTTCTTATCCCTTTGCGCTCAGATGGCCAGCGCTGCTGGCCATACGTCATTCCCCGTCAGATCGCGCAATAATTCATAAGCAATGTCTAATTTGTAGCTCTGTTGTATATTGTAAATGATATTGTTTTATCTTTCTTATCCCTTTGCGCTCAGATGGCCAGCGCTGCTGGCCATACGTCATTCCCCGTCAGATCGCGCAGTATTTCGTAAGTTCTCTTAGGTCAGGCCAACACCGCTACGTGAACTCGGGTTATGTTTTTATTTACATCCTGAAACTGTACAAGGGTCTAAGGTTTTAACATTTAAAGCCACATATAACTTTAAAAGTCAATATTGCATTACATAGAACACCAATAAAATTAAGAAAAACAATGTATATTTCACCTTATATAATTATGAAATATATTAAACAATAATCGCTAATGAAAATAGACTAAAAAATTACTGTGTCCTATAACTATTTTTTCTTTTTTATATAAATCTAGTCTTTTAAGTCATTTAGCGTATGATATTTTTCAAAACATACGCCTGCACAAAGTCCTAGCTGAGACTGACATGTTTTTAAAAAAAAACTTGCTCGTTTTTCTTGCTTCTGTACCACTGCGATCACTGCATACCACACAGTCCTTAGTTTTTCTGTCTTCCATGGGATACAGTATGTATAGTTTTCCGTCAAGTCGCTCTTCTTCTTCTTTATCTGATGTTAGGTTTTTTTCATACTTCTCACTTGCCTCACCAATTGCTTTACAAGTTCTTTTCTAATTTTTTTCTTTTTCTGACTTTTTCGTTTTTAGGTTTTTCTCTGTTAAATATTTCTAGATAGTCCAATTTATTTCTTATTTCATCAGAGTTATCAAGGAGTACGGACGGGGAGTGTTCATCCCTCTTATCGGTAGTGGAGCTGGGTTGACGGTGGGCTGCTGTGAGTTTGCTCTGCCGAAGTCTTGCGTCGTCTAGCGTGGGTCAGTAACTTCGGTCCTTGGAAGGGATTACCCCATGAAAAGGGTATCGGAGCCCTTTCTGCTACGTGCGTGCACTGGGATGTTGGCATCGTGGGTCAGGCAGTACCTGACGCCCTGGCCCGGGTTAAATTTATGGGAGGCAGCTGACTGGGGAACCCAGGCAGAATCAATGATCCTGGGCGCCCCAATCGCGTCTTCGCTTGCACCTTGTAACATCATGACTAGCGTAAATATTGATTTATGGACAACCTTTGTGACAGAGCGTCTACGTAAAAACCCGCATCCTGGACAGACTTCTATTCGCAGGCGAACAGTTCTCTTCGCAGGCGAAGAGAAGGAAGAGTGTAGACTTTAGTGATAAAATAGAGGTTATAAATCTGGAAAGGAAGAAGGAAACTTGTAAGTTTAGACCGAAGAATAGTTGTTCAGTACCAAAATATTTAGTTGTAAAGAAGAAAGATGGCGATTGTTTGAAAAATAACCCTTTCGTGATAGCTCGTGGCATCACGGAAGCTGCTGGAGGACCGGTTAAAGAGACAAGGAAAACTTCAGTGGTACTTTTTGTGGAAACTGTCAACGACGTTCAATCGTTGCGATTATTAAAAGCCTAGAAGATTGGAGTAATGGAGATTGAGTTATATTCCCACAGTACCTTGAACACCTCAAAGGGCGTTATCGTATGTAGGGATTTGTTAAACTGCATAGAAGAGGAGATTGTAGATGAACTTCAGGAACAAGGTGTTGTTGCGCGCCGTCGCTTATACATGCGACGCAACGGAGAAATTCTACCTTCTACGTCACACGTGTTTACTTTCAGTAAACTGAAGTGTCTGGAGACGATAAAAGCTGGGTTTCACAGGTTAGATGTGCGCCCGTTTATCTCAACACCTTTGCGTTGTTTTGGGTGTCAAGAGATTCAGACTCACGGCGGCTGTTGTACAAGGAAGCAGATATGTGTACATTGTGAACCATTACATGAACCATTACCAGATGACCCGTGCAGGGATTCTCCTGTCGGTGTCAACTGTCATGGACACCATTCTGCAAGGTTTAGAAATTGTCCTATTTGTAAACAGGAAGTAGCTGTTAAAGAGATCAAGACAGTACAGAAAGTCAACTACTTTGAAGCAAGAAAATTGTGCTTGGGACTACGCCAAAGATAGCTTCATATGCACAAGTTGCAGCCGCTCCTGCAGCTTCTTTAAAATCACGAGATGTGCTTTCAGTATTGGCACCAGCTTTGGCTGAGATGGTCGAACGTATTATCGAGGATAAAATTTAGAGTCGCCCATCAAGAGGAAATAGTCCAAAGGTGTCGCAGAAGTTTCCGTGGAAAAGAGCTCCGTAAAGCCTAAATTTCAGCCCACAATTAGTACATATGTTAAGCTAAAAGAAACAGTAACTGAGAGAAAGACTGAGCCAACTACATCTAAAGTAAAAGTGCGGGAAGAAAAAATCCTCATCGAGGGATCCGCAAACCAGAAGTGGTAATAATGGAAAAGAAAGATTTTAAACAACCAACAATGGAGCCTCCGAAAGGACGGAGGCCCTTAGCTTGAGGGTGAGAACTTTGGCTGCCCCACATGTTTTAGTGGTGAGTGCATCCAGACTCGACTGTGATATACTTCTGACCGTGCCAGCGGAGCCGGTGTCATCCGATGCCAGCAGCAGGACATCCTCCGAGACTTACGTTGGAGGATCTGAATACTCCATCTCCGAGGCCTCAGATACCTTGGAATTTGACATCGAGGTCTTTAGGAAGATGGAAAAAAGAAGCAAAAAAGGATGGCCGAAGGGAAACCAAGGCGATAGAACTGAAGAATAGATAGATCGTATGTTTCCATGAAGAGTGTTATAATAAAAGATGCGTTTTTAATTTTTCATTAACATGTTAGTTATGATATGTTTTTTTGATATTTTATTATAAGTATTCTGTGTGATGTTAAACGGCAAGGACCCTTTACACCTTTATCATTGTGTTTAAAAAATTTTTCAATGTGCGTTTTAATTTTTGTTACAGTGAAGTTTTGTATGATAGTTTTGACCAAATTTCGTAAAAAATGGCTAGAAAAATTTTACAATAACAAGGACTTTTACACACTTGTTATGCTTTGTTTTCGGGGTTTCAATAACCATTGATAAGTCTGTTTTTAGATGCTCTTTTTGACAAGACGTCTTCTTGACTATGTCACTTGTGCTCGTTTTAGGGGAGGAAAATATATTTTTTATTTTAATTTTTTTTATGTGGAAGGGGCTAAAACCATAGCGTAGGTATTCCTAAAACCTCAAAAAAAAAAAAAAAATAATAATAATAACGATAATAATATAGATTTTAAAAATATAATGAACTGTGGTAGTGAACTGTAACAAATTTTATTTAGGCATGATCAGCAGAATATTTGAAAAAGGATTCAAAGTACATATTTACAAGTATGGTAAAAAAAGTAATTATGCAGATCATACAAAATATAATAAGCATAAATTCGTTAATTTACAAGAGATAGAAATATCAGTGATAAACTGTTTTCCTAGATATTTTGTAAAATCCCATCGGCTAACACGTTGCAGTTAGCATCTCCAGCAAGTTTGTCATCTAAAATAAAAGGCCCTATAGTACAATGACCAACGATCACCGCCCAAACATTCACTTTCTGAGGGTGCTCTGTACGATCTTCCAACATCCGTCTGGGATTATTATCGCTCCAATATCGACAGTTTTGCTTATTCACATGACAATTTAACATAAAAGTCCTCATCAGTAAATATTATTGAATTGGAAAAATTTGTGTCTATGTCTAACTTTCGTATAACACTATACTCGCCGACCTCCGTGGCGCGAGTGGTAGCGTCTCGGCCTTCCACCCGGAGGTCCTGGGTTCGAATCCCGGTCAGGCATGGCATTTTTCACACACGCTACAAAACACTCATCTCATCCTCTGTAGAAATAATTGCTTGACTGCAGACCCGGAGGTTGAGGTTCAACAAACAAACAAAAAAAAAAACAAAACACAATACTCGGCAAAATCATCTTCCTAAAGTTCTTCCACTAGTTGTCTTTATAATTGTGAAATTTATTTGTTTTAAGAATTTGTTGATCTGAAAAATAACTGATACCATGTTGGACAACAGCTTTCAAATCGATGAATAAGGATACTCAAGAAAGGTCTGTAATACATCTAATGACTGCATCAGTTGTGACAGTTCTTAGTCATGGGTGCAAGGACGATTCTTTACAGTACCGCTTTCTTCAAATTACTGTACTGTGTTGATCACAGTAGATTTATTTATTGATTCTCTGTTTCGAAATTTATTAAATAAATCACATACTTTTTGTAAAGACTGAACTCTGTCACCATACTTGTACATCATCAAGGGAGTTATTCTCTCAGTTTCAGTTAAAGAAGTCATAGTTATTTGAAGATTTAATATTTAATGAAACTAAATAGTAGACTACAGGGTATAAACCTAGGACCGAATAGTGTTTGTATTTGGAACAGCATTGTTCTGCGGAATGTTGAACCGTTGTAAAAAAGCTCTTTGCATCACGATCACAGATCGGCTGTTTTCAAAATATGCGCGCACGGCAAAACTTCGATGAGCTCCGGTCTAAACCACGTTGGCTGCTGAAGCGTGGTCACCAATGGAAAAGAGGGAGACCACATTTACCGGTCTTTCCCAACACCGCCCTAGCGTTGACACTTCCTAACCGTTTAATCGGTTCTGCCGCACCTGTATATATAACTAATATCAGAGCCGTAACAATGATTTTGGAAAATATTAAATATGGCGTCTCTTTATGTCTTTTTAGGTAGATTTCATTAGAAAGTTACCTGTTGTATAGGTACCATGATTCGACTTCCAGAAAATTTCGACATATTTTCGCGTTTCACATCCCCCAGACTCAAAACCACCGTCAGTTCAAAGGTTCTTGTGGACACGGAAACTGCCGTAATTTTCCGTCAATAACTTTCAAATTGATACATAAAATATAACGACCAAAAATCTCGGTTGAGTTCGTTAATGGGCAAAATAGGACCAAGGGGTGGAAATGTGAGGGGGGCTTTTTCGAAAAAACAAAATATCGCTATAGCTTTCTTGTTAAGTAGAATATCGAATTCATTTAAAGTTCCGATTATTCTTTGGGTAAGGGCCTAACTTATTTAAGTAACGTTTTTTGATGTCACCAACCATTGGCCAAGGGGATTTCGAAGACAAAAAAAATCATACCTCTCTTAATAGGCACAGTATCGAATTGGTTGATAGTGTTCGTTAGTCCTCTAAACATTACCTAAAACGATTGTTTGAAACAATTTTTGATATGACCAACCCTTACGGCAAGGGATGATCAAAACTTGCTGGAATTGTACGTAAATAGATGGGGCTTGTCGTATGCTAAACATGTGAAACTTTTTTCACATGCAACTATTGTCGTATTGAATAAATTTAATGTTTTTCTTAACTTTAAGGTGAAAATCTTGTTTATCTCCTACTTACCGCCGGTGAAATCTACCTCCGCCTTCCGGCGTGCCGAAAGGGATTTTATTAAATAGCTAAATAGAAAAAACATGTTTAAAGAAATAATTTTGTAATGAAAATTATCTATTGCAATAAAATTAAATAGTTCAAAATGAAGCATTTTTTAAAACAATAATAATGTAAAATATAAATTTACAATAAAACGTAACTTTTATTCATGGTATTAATTAATTATTCATACTTCAAATTTAAATAAAAAATGCCTCTATAATTTTATTTTTCTCACTTTTGAATTAGTGAAATCATTAACGGTATCGTTGAATTTCAAATCGCTTACTAATTTATGTTCTACTAACAAAAGGCTTAAATCTGAAGTACGAACTTGATTACTTGTTTATCTCAATTTTTGATTATTTTTAATTTGCTAAAACGTCTTTTGGCCGAAGCTACTGTCGCTAGCGTTGTCAGAAGTATGCTTAAAGCTTGTGCAATACTTGAATATGCTTCTTCTAAATCCCATTCATTTATATATTCAAAATAACCGCATGATAAATAGTGCTCGGATTTTTATTTTCCAATAAATTTTTTATTTGATATATAAAACACTTCAATTCATTTATGAACTTATTTTTGTTTATTTCTGGGTCTACTACCGACAATAAATTTTTCTTCAATTTCAATTGACGATGAAATTATATCTTTCTCGGTTAAAAAATAGAACTCTTCCGCAATCTGTCGAATGCAGTGAAAGCGTTCTTCCGATTGTATTATTACAGCATCTACAACGCTGTAACACATTGTAACAAAATATAAATTTCAGCGATTCATCATCGGCAAGTTCATCTCTCATTTTCTTCTTTTTATATTTTCTTTTATCTGGTTTGGTATTAATGCATAATTTGTCTTAAAAATCAACAATCTTTATGGAAATTTGATCTACGATCTATAAATATCTTAATCTCTCTTCTGAAGTAATATATTGACATTGTTTAACGCATTTATAGTACCAGATTCCAAAGATCCAAAAATATAAGAAACTTATAGTTCAACATCTGCTTGTACAGCGATTCAGGAAGCGAATGCGAGCCAGTAAAAGGATCGTCTTTCATATTTTTCAAGACTGAAATGATATCCTCAAATCGATCAAACCGACCTTGACTGTATATGCTTTAGAGCACCATCTCTTATCGGAATGCATTTTGAGGCTAATTTTAGTAATAGGGGATAAATTTTCCCATCTACTAGTAGAAGCAGAAAATAAATTTGAAAGTTCTAGTATAGCATTAAAAAACTTTGTGATATCAACATGATGCTGCATAAACACCTACAAGATTTGTACTGTGCGAACATGGGATATATCTTGCGAGCGAGATATTTTTTATACACCTTTATATTTGCCAGACATATTTGTTTCGTTGTCATAGCCCTGGCCACGAATATTTTCGATTAGTAACCCATTTTTGATCAGCGTTTTCTTAATTTCAGTTGCAATTCCTTCCTCAGTTTTCTTTGGTGTGTTTATAAACTCTACGAATATTTCTTCCACAGTATATTTCCATCGGAATACTCATCATATCTTATAATTTCTAGTAATTAATCTTTGTGTAAAATATCTCGGGTGCTGTCTAAAATTATACTATAATATTTTTCCCGCTGAATTTATTTTATTATTTTTTTTATTATTATTTCGCATACCTTTGACGTTGAAAGATTTTATAAATTAATTTTGAATTTTCGGGGATAAATAGTTGATGTTTAACATGGGAATCCAGCACAATTTATAAATTAAATTACATACTTTCACAAGTTTTTTTAATTTTTTTTATTTTCGAAAGAGTTACAAGATTCTATGTACAGGTGTGCACAATGAAATACTAATGTAAATTTATTTATATATATATATTTTTTTATTAATTAGATGTTTTAATTTATATTATTGACTTTACAGTTAAACGTAATTTAAAACGACAATGTTGGCTAAAAAAAAAATACCTGGATGAATACGTACCCACTAAGGTCCTTTTAAGTCTAAGCTTAGAATAAAACCTTTAATAAATGTATTGGTAACATTGTATTTTTCGTTATAAGAAATATTTGCTTCACGTTCCGACCTCCCTTTAGATTTTCGCGCCGTTAAATCCAGTTTTCAATCCCTTGTTGGTACGGTCCTGATTATTATTATATAATAAATAAATTTTTAACAAATATATGTATATATATATATATATATATAATTTTTATTTTTATTTCTTATATCTTTGTTTATCCAAAGTGGTTCTTATTTATTTCCATTAATTCTACCTTTACCTTTTAAGTCTTACCTGTCCTTTTAAGTTTAATAAACCTTTGGCTCTCTATTAATTTCTTGACACTTTTCTTTTTATGAGCTGCTTTATGTTACAGTATTAGCTCCATTTAAATTATATGTATGTAAGTTAATACCTTTTTACACTTCAAATTAGGCTCTCCTTCAAGACTGTATGCAGTAAATTACAGTTAGTTTTAACTTATTTAGTATTTAATATTTTAGTCTTATGGTTTTTAATTCTATGAAAATGTAATTCATACTGATAAACATATCTAACATTTTTTTCCCTTAGCTGTGCGTGTTATTAAAGCTGTAGATTATACTGAAAGAACCAGAGCAACAGATTATAAATATGCTGCAGAAATGTCCAGGACCTTTTTGAAGAGACAAAATCCACTGTCATACTTCAAAAACTGGGGTAATATTGTATTATTACACAGAATTTTTTGACTTATAATTCTTTATTCCATTTTATTACAAAATTTTATAATTTGAATATCTATCCCCCTTTTTTCTAGAGAAGATGATGCACCTAATTTTGATTAAAACAATTTTGATAGTATTTTTCCAACATTTATTTGTTACTTTTGTTAAATGTGTTAATATTTTATTGTTTAAAAATGGTAACCAGCATGAGGAATGGAAGTTTCAAGTAAAATTTTTTAAAGAAAGATTTGTTTATTTATAAATCATTGTATATACCAACATCAACAGCATAGTTTCTGGTTTAAAAATCTGAATTGTTTTAGAAACTTCCACTCCTCCTCAGTTATTCCAGATTTTAATAAAATAAACTGTAAAGAATTGCTGAGTTGTAAACACTTTACGTTGCTGTAAATTGCTTTGTACTGCTGTAAATAATTAAAAACTCATTCAACAGCTCCTTTTGGCTATCATAAAAAGGATATCGTTTCCATGTATATAATATAGCTCTCTGGCACACAAATATTGTGTTCTCAATACTTCTTCTATTTCTTTGAAAGTCTGCTTTTAAAAGATTGTTAATGCTTTCTGGATGTCCTTATTAATATCAAAACTACATTTTTTCACTTAAAAATCATTTTTGGGACAGAAATTTGTAGTCAAATTTGACTTTAGAGTGGAAGAGAAGACGCTCATTCATGCTATCTTGATAAAAACTGCTGTTTGTTGAGTTTGACTTCAACCAGTAAATTTTTATATTAAGTTGTCAAAAGTTAATTAAATTTACAAGCTGGGATAAGCACTTTTGTTCAACGATGTCAAGAAAATGATGAACTTACTCTTTACATTAATTTTCACTTTAAGTGGTATCTTTGAATCTTGATAAGGCTAAAATTATCTTTAATAGTAGTTGTATCTTTATTGAAGAAACTTATAAGAACATGAGATGTAAGGATTATTATTTAAATCTAGATAATACAAATTTGATTATATATATATATTCTCGTATATTGTATTTTATAATCAAAAACCAACTTGAACACCAGAGTACAGAATTACGAAGTAAATGAAGTGACACTTTTTTTTTCATACATTGACAATGTTGTTGAAAATATAAATAATATTAATGATAAAAGTAAATTTAAACCTGCATACAAGACAATGATATAATAAAATATTAAAAAAATAACAATCACAATTCATGCAGAATTTGTAATGTAAAGTGTAATGATTGTGACCATACATATATAAGTAAAACTAATAGGTATTCTAAAACTAGATTTTTAGAACACTTAGAAATTATAAAAATGATAAATTGAGTTTATCTAATGTTGCTGATCACCTTATTATTAACAAACATACTGTATCTGATGTCGAACAAATTTAGACATAATGGAAATCAAAAAAATTAATCTAAATACTAATAGTAAAAGTTTGAACATTTTGGAGAGATTTTATATATATAAATATAAAAGAACTTCCAACTTGATCAACTTTCGACAGATTATGAACATGACACTCTCATGAAAACAGCAACAGATAGCAGCACGTTTTTAGATAAAAATAGATATAATCATAATGTATATAAATAACTTAATTCAAATCCATTCAGTAATATAACACTGGCTGGCCAGGTTATATAGTATAATAGTATAAATTTTCTATTTATTTTATTTTTAAATTTAATTATAATTCTAAATTTTTTAATTATGATGTCATACTTTTATATATGTAGTTATTTTATTTAATTGACTTCATAGGTTTTGGTATATATGATTGTAATTTTAATTTAAAAATTTTTATGTTTGATAGGAAATTTTAAATAAATATATCTTATATACAGGTGTCACTTCATTTACTTTGTAATTCTGTACTTTGGTTGTTGAAGTTGGTTTTGATTATAAAAATGCAATATATTTGTACAGAGGAATATGGACCTTATAATTATTGTCTTTAGAAAAATCATTCTTATAAATAAATATATATATATATATTCCATATATATATATATATATTATATATTATATTATATATATATATATATATATATATATATATATATATATATATATATATATACATATATATATATATACACACATATATATATACACTTATTTATAATCTACATATACACATATCACAAATATCAAAGTAAATAAAATAAATAATTTAAAACAATAATAAAAACACGTAATTAACGAATTTCAACTAAATTTTCTAAAAATATTAGTTTGTTCTAAAACTTTGAGAAATAATATCAATATTAAGATGTTAATTTCTAAAATGTAGAAATTTTTAATCATAATCAAAAAATAATAAAAAAATTTATGACTAGTTATCAATTAATTACACAATGATTAGAAATTAGTTACACCACAGTACCAGAAATAAACTGAAAATAGTCATTTAAGTTAAGATTTTATTTTTACTTAACTTTTTATTCTGTTTTTAGTAATTTCAAGTGATAGATTTTTTTATTGCCTTAGGCATTTCATTAAGTGATTTTTATACATATATAATTAAAGAATCTTTTGTACTATTAAAATTGCAGTAAAAATTCATCAGGTTTTCTCTATTTTTGGTGTTGTAACATATCACTAACTATGACATGGATAAGAAGGTATCTCTGAGGCTAATAACAGAATCTCAATGCAGACATTGCTACAATTGGCCAAATGTTCAAGAGTGCAGGGCAAAATTAACTGTCATGTGGTATACACAAAAGTTTTCAGTCAGAATTCTCTCCATGACCTGAAGTCATTTTCATCTAATTATAAGTATAGAATATTGTAGTCTTGAGACTGACTGGCATCTTGAGGAATTGATATGCCCAAAAATGTATTGCTGGAGATTTAAACAGCTTTGAGCCACACAATTAGTTACTAAAGTAACATGTGCCTAACCTAATTAATTAGTTACCCAACCTAAATATAGCTAACCAATCCAAGTTGTAGGGCTGTAGCCCTAGTATAGCTCTATATAGTCCAACTTATGTGCCTTTATTCAATTTAGATGTCTGATCTAAAGATGTATTTTTTAAATTTCATCAACTGCAACTCCATTACCCAGCGCATGCAGAGGAAACAATATCTAGGATTATTTAGCTCGTTGGATGAAATGGAACTGTTAAGGTGATGTAAGAGAATCTGTTTATCATTAGCTGTAGCTATTTTTTCTTTATTTCACAATCTTCAGTTTTCTATTATACTACTCACAACTTACTTAAAGATTTTCATAAAATTTAATGGAAATTCACCTTTTTCTATATATCCATATTGAAAATTATCGTTAGACATGTACATAGTGACAATAATAAGCTATAACAGTCTAGGGGCAGAGGCACTCATGTAAAACATATGCACCATTTTTGGCACTTACTCTGAACTATATGAATTGGACTTAATTTTCCAAAGGGATAGTCAAAAATTGTACTACTACAAAATTATAAGTCGTGTTAGGCAAGAGTCATAATTTTGGAATTTATAATGTGTGAACAATAAGAAAAAATGTCAAAAAAAAACAGGGCAAATTGTGACAATACAGAAGTTGTACTTGTTCATATGGATTTGAATATGTTGATGTGTTTGATAAAAATGTCTAAGAACATTTATCTATACTGTCAAAAAAGCTTGTTTAGTTAATTTTGTTTTTGTTTATTGTTCTAGCTATTATCATAGGTCTTAATAATATTAATATATTATATTTTCATGAGTAATTTTTAATTAATCAATAATTCAATTTTTAATACATTAATAATTAATTTACTGTATTCTATTTTAGCAGCTATTTATTTTTTATTTCTCACAAAAAATATGTTCCTCAAACTTACCTTCATTATAATTATTTAATACCTTTGTACATTTTTATTTGCTTTAATGAAATAATACCATAAATAAACCACTTTCTGTAGATAATATTAATAAATATTCTAATGCTTCAGATAATTATTCAGATTTTTCCAATTTGTGTTTGTGTTTTAGGAACAGCATGGAGTTTGCAAGAAAGTGAAAATTCAGTTGTATTCATTCACAATTTTATAACTGCTAATTATATTAATAGGGGGTTTTCCTTTCCCGAAAATGGATGGGACTTTATAAATACAGATGACAGTGATGGGCTTACAGCATTTAAGGTAAAATGTGTTGATAATTGATATTAGATGTCTGTTTATAAGTACACATGATTTATTTAAGCAATTTGATTAATCAGGTGTAATTCATGTGTGAACCAGTATGTCATGTTTTGAGATCATAATTCTGATAAAAAGAAGATTGTCAGGTTCTCATAAAGGAGATAATACTAATAAGACCAGTTGGCATTTTTGCAAGCTTACTGATCCAAAGGTTAGTATATCGCTAAAAAGTTGATGGCAACTACGCAAGAATCCATCTCCAAATCTCAAATCAATTGAATTATTTCCTTAAAAAATTTCTCATCATAATAAGCAGAATCAGCATGACTAATTCAAATAATGCAGTTGTCCTTACCTAAGTAACACACATTAACTCATTGGCAGAGAAAAGTGTTCAATTTCTTCCCCAATTTTTACTGTAAAATTACAAGCTGATACAAGAAAGTACTTAGAAAAATAACACTATAAAATGTAAATTACTAGCATTTTCTGGTTTTGCTTTCCTCTTTTGAACAAAGATCAATTAAAATTGGTATTAAAAAATTTTATGAGGTTTTAATTTACCATTTATCTATTCTCTTCTTTTTTTATTATTCATTTATAAAGTAAATAAAACAGAAAGAATAATCATACAAAACTTTAACTAAGTTTTGTCACTAACATTTTTATTCTGACCAGACTTGCTTGACTAAAGCTATTCAAAACTTTTAATGTACAACCAGGGAGGTTTGATAATATTTAGTTGTAGTAACAACATTTATAAACAATTTTGTGTTTTGTGTTCTATTTCTTAACATGTGATACTTGAATCTCTTTTTAATGATAATGAATCTCTTTTTTTGCTGATAATGAATCTGTATCAATAGTTTTCCATCACGCTGTTTTTGAAAAATTCCAAAATTTAAATTTTGAAAATTGTTGATATTACATGATGCATGATTATAGTTGTATCTTTTTTATTTTTATGAAATAGAATTATGCATAGAAATTATATTACAGTATATGATGCATGACTGTACATGTATTTTTTATTTTATTTTATATGGCTGCTTTGTATTTATATGTTCAGAATATACTTTTAACTCTGTTAATCAATTATTAACAGTTAAATAGTAACTTAAGTTACAACATAACATATCTCTACTGTTGAAAAGAGGCGCTGATTCTTTTAATAATTTAAGCCTTTATTTCTTATTATTATAAATATTTTATTGCGATTGAAGTATTTTATATATTTATAAAAACATTAATTGTTTGAATATGATTGAAATATAACATTAATTATAACTGCTTCATTGTATTTGTAAATATTTCTTTAAGTGAAATGACTGGAATAGAACTAGAACTGAATTGTAGAACTGTAGAACTGGAACTGGACTGGTGTAGAACCGACAGAACTGGTGTAAAATTGGCAGTAATGAAGTGAAGAGCTTGCTTATATATTGTTGGTGCTGCCACTGATTCATCAGGAGCTGAGTGCATCCGAAAAGAGCCATGTCAACTGTAAAAAGTTGAGTGCATCAGAAAGGAGCCAAGTGAAGTGTAAACAGCCACTTAATGTTGGAGCCAAGTAAATCTGATTGAAGCCGAAGATCTTTAAATTTAAAAGTCCTATATTAAATAAAAATTAAAGCTCCAACATTTAAACAGGAGCAACAAAAAGTGAACATTTATAAGAGTATTTAAAAATTAAATATATCATTTAAAAAACCCTGAGTCTTAACATGCTGTCCGCCAAAAATCATACGATATATGAATTAAATTAATATGAACCATAATATGAGTTATATGATTTTGTTTTTAGACCTGATTTTTTACAATTATAAATGAGTTAAATGTACAATTTGTAATGAATTGTAAGAAAAAATAACAATAACATATTGGCAAAGTACGTAATAATACAAATGAGAAATTTGCGTGTTATGTAATCATAATTAAATTAATACAATATGTAATTTTTAATCATGTTCACAGATATTTTATAAAAATACAATCAAATGAAACAAATGTATGAAATATTTATATTAAAAATATTATAAAAAGAAAATATATTATTTTCATTAATCAAATGTGCTTGGTAACAGGCATAATTTATGCATTGGTCTCCTTAATAGACCGTTAGCTGTTTGCAAATCAACAATTCATACGAGATTGTGAGAGTCTGGATAAAGCTGGGTGACAATTCTATGTTCATACACAAAAATCTTCATATACAACAAACTTCATACATCCAGGGATCACAACAATTATATCTACAACATTACTTGATGTAATATCTTTTACGTTATTATTACATTTAATTTAGATTGTTTCATTATTACTGTAATATTAGTAATTTATATTAATTTCATACTATTTTGGAAATGAAACAATTAATTAAACAAAGACGTTTAGTAAAGGCCTCAATAACTAGGATTGTCCACCTTACAAATTAAAAAGACAGATATGATAATCGAATTCAAACGTTTGCAGTTTCCCATGCGACTCGCAATTGCAATGATCATCAACAAAGCACAGGGACAATTGCAACAAATGTGTGGACTAAATTTGGAAAATCCATGCTTCTCACATGTACATCTGTATACGACCTGTTCAGCGTTGGAAAACCCTCTGATTTATTCGTGTACACACCAGACGGAAAAACAAAAAAATATTGTGTATCTGAAAGCACTTCAATAAACAGAATTAAAACACAAACACTTTCTTTCTTTGGATGGCACTGCAATGCTGGTTATTAGCTAGTATTCAATAAATTTATTCTTGTACATAATTAATGCAATGAAATTATTCTGTTAACAGTGAAATAATTAAAAAATATTTTTCTTTAAAGCTGGCCACTGTATTTATGTTAACGCATGGACATGGTATACCGTTGATTACATCAGGTTTTACATTTACTAAGGTTGCAGAGAGAATTGACAGTAGTGGTCAAATTTTAATGAAAACAACTGGAAAAAAATTTACTGGCATACACCGTTTACGTGAAATTTACTCTGGTGTGGATTTCCGAAAGCTTGTTAAATCCAGTAAGTTTCATTTAAAGAACATTTTGAATTTGAGTTCTTTTATAACAGATTTTAACAAAATTTAATTCAAACATTTGGTTGCATACAACACAACAACAACAACACATACATACATGCACAAATATATATACAAGCTATTTGGTTTCAGATGGATTTTTTAATAATATTTTTATTCACATATAATTACAAAATTTTGTAATACGGTATTATGTTTTATTATATTAATAAATTTATTTATTTTTAACTCTTTAAAGCACAAGAATTTAATACAAAAATCACTTCAAAGCAAGAAAATTTTAATGCAAAAAAGATTAATTTTAACAATTTTCTTATAGCAACAATAATAGGGGTCATATGAAGTACACAGTAAAAATATATGATTTCCTTATCAGAAATCATATATCACTGTGCAAGTAAGGGGAACATCAAGGATGGTGTGTAAAATCATTATCACACATTTACTCTATGAAATATTATTATACATTTATTGAATTCAAAAATGAAAAAGATTGTCTTTACATAATTAATTAGAGTTTTACTAAAATCATGAATAAAAATTGAAAATATTCATAAAAAGTTTAGAAAATACCTTTTTTTTATAAAAAGATAAGTAAAAATATGAGATAGTAATTGAACCTTATATTACAAAAATAAAAATAATTAACGTCCATTATGGAGAATTATTATTATAAATTATTTGTTTAATTATAAGTTAGCTTGGTTCCCACCAAATACGACAAGTGTTACGCTGCCTATGGACCAGGGTGTAATTAAATGTCTCAAATTACACTATCATAGATTTTTACTGAAATCTCTGTAGCAACTACTGAAACGGCACGATCAACTACTTAACTTACTGAATCTATATTAGTGCTCGACACTATAATTTGGCTATCGGAGCATTTAAATGCCTATCAGCATTTGCTTCAAAAAGCAAACTTTCAATTGTACACAACCACAGAAACGGAACTTACAACAACATTTGATGACTTGCAGGAAGAACTGAACTGGGCTTAATCTTATGAAAATATAATTGCTGAACGTTTTGTTAACATGGACAACTTAATAGAGGCTGAGACTAACATAGAGAATATAGAAGAATTTATTGACCACCATCGAGAGAAAACTGACGAAGACAAAAACAATTTGATGACTAGGACAGTAATACTAGAACAATAATGAACGATACATAAACCAGATCATACAGTGCAGCGTTATCCAACCTATTAGACCTTCAGGAATTTTCACTTACAGCCAATGATTCAGAGTTGTTTAACGTAATTTGTAAAACCAGAATGTTGACAAAAAAAACAGTGTAGCTAAAAGTAAAAGTTCAGTAGAAAATAAATTACAAATTTTTTTTTCTTATAATAAAGTCTAAATTACATAATAATTAGTAATCAAGTAAGTACATTTAGATTAATTTAAACTAAATTTACTTTAGTGTATTAGTTTTAAGGTACTGAAATTCGTTTTTCTTCAAAATTATCAGTATCTAAATTTAAAGTTTTTTAAATTAAACTACGAAAATTGTTTTAAATCCAGCTTACTGTTCTGTACCTGCTAACATGAGATATTAATTTTGTGCTTGTGAATTCGCTAACAAATTACTCTACAACCACTGCTGAAAATTAAACAGGGTTTTGGTACATTACCATAATTTTTTCTTTTTAACTGTGCAGTCTGCTAGTTCATCCTTGTATTTAATGGAATCCTGTTCACAACGGAAAATATTTTTGGTCCTGTGAAATTCTGTTAATTCAGGTTTTACTGTATAAACTGAGTACCATTGTGCTGTAAAGTATTAACTAGGCTGACAATCTCTAAAATTGTAACAAACCAAACTAAATTATTAAAAAGTGTTTTTTAGACTCAATGTCGCAACTTTTTTCACTTTTTTCCTGACCATCCTCAATGACAAAAATTAAGTGGAAAACTTTTTAGAGTTGTAAAAATATATTGATATGTTTAATATCACTTCCAACTATATGCTTAGAATACCTTTTCACTCTTAATTATCACTTATTAAACCCGTCTGTTTAGGAGATTCAGCTGATCAAATGTTGGTAAAACTCATTTGTTTTCTAATTAAATATTTTTTGCAATCACATTTCAAGATTGCAAAAGACTGTCTGTTCAGAAACAGACAGTCAGATTTTCATTAAGCATATACAAAGATTCAACCTATTAACTAGCTTTAAACATACTTCAGACACTGTTTGCGATTTGCCAAGTAACCCCAAAAAATGTTCTTTTTGTGCAAACCTGTTTTTAAAACATTTTAATTTGATTTCAAAGGTCCACTGAACTCAAAAAGTTCAATTGCCCATGACTTTAGATTTTGAGATATTATTTTTCATAATGTTTTATTAGATCAGCAATATGTAAACACAACCTTTAATGCTTTTTATATCTTAAACTTTTTTAATTTTTACGAAGACTCAACATCTCTGAAACTATATCTTATATATTCAATGTTAATGTAAGTTATGATAAGAAAATTTTTTGTTATAAATTTTTTAATACATGGTGAGTGTAGTTTAGTATGTTGACCTGCACTACTTGAGTCTATTGTTACTGTTAAAAATACTTCAAGGAAAAGGAATTTGGCAAAAATGAAAATGATTAGCTAGTTTAGGAATAAAATTGCAGATTATTTTGTTACTATTAAATGATTGTATCTGGGAAATCTGTACTGCGTTGTTTATTATTTGGAAAAATGACTAAGTATTAAAAAACAGCTGTCATTATTAATTAATCCAAATCCTATATCATCATTAAATGTATTGGCACATATGTTGGCACAGGGACTGAAAGCCTATCTACTAGCATTTTACATGCATTGGCCTCTGCTACAAGCAAACTAAAAACACTGTCATTTATGGTAAGAGGTTTCATAAACTTGCTGTAGCATATATAATTGTTGAGTTTTATTCTACAATCATATATTGATGTTGTGACCTAGGTCTATTTCCTGTTGTATAGCAACTAATAATAATAGAATAATACATGACTATGTGCTATTTTTGAACTGTTGTAAACATAGCACGCAATTCTACAAATTTCATTTACTTATTTTTAATATACTGTAATCATTGTGCTGTGAAGAATCATGCCACATATTGCTTGTAAATATGTTCAAGAAGTGGTTATTGTAAAAACATTTATTGCAGTGTATATTTTACTTAATGTAGTGAGTAGCTATTTGTTAGTGATTTATTTTTAATATTTTGCGTTGTTTTTATTTAGAGCTTTGCCATGAATTCAGTCATTTAAATTTATAATATTTCAATATAGTAATTTTCTTTTAAAATGCCCAGTTAGGAGGAGAAGGTACAGTAGTTCATATTCAGGCAAAGGAAATTTTATTCAATGTTTACAATTTTTTTTACAAAGCAATGCCGAAACCGGAATAGTGAAGAAAACTGAAGTGCTGAATACGGTTGTTCAAACAACAAAAGTATCAAAACGAACGGTCCGAAGAATTATAGCAGAAGGGAATCAAATAAATCCGATTAGTAATCCGTGTTCGTTTCGCCGAGAAAACGTGTAAATCGCCCCAGTACTGTGTGCAATTTAGATTCGTTTGACACGGATGCTTTGAGGCGTTTAATAAATAAATTTTATGTAACCGATTAAATCCTTCCTACTGTGAAGAGAATTATGCAAAAAGCCCGTGAAAGTGAAATTAATTCCAAGGGGAGTTTAAGATCTTTAAGGAGAATAATACGTAAAATGGAATTTAGATGGAAAAAACAGAAGACGACCGGAAAATACTCATGGAACGGCATGACATTAAAATGAAATTTCTAAACAAATTTCCCTGTTTCGCGCAGAAGGAAGACCGATTGTATACACAGATGAAACCTATATTCACAGTAGTCATGCGACACCAAATTGTGGGTAGATAGAACAAACCTTCATGGGGGACTGAAAACACCGGTATCCAAGGCTCACTATTAATAAATGTTCATGCCAACTGTAATACAGGATTTATTAACAATGCTTTAAAATGTATGAGTAAATAAGAAAGGAGATTATCTCAAATAGATCGATTCCGAAAAGTACACGAAATCGTTACGGGAAAGTGTATTCCCAACTTGCCACCTCAGTCGGTTCTAGATAACTCATCGTGTCATAACGTTCTGCTACAAAAGCAGCAAAATTTTAACTCTTTAAAAAACGATATGATAAAATGGTTAGCTGCAGTAGTAAAATTGTACAAAAAAATAAAGTACTTTAAAATAATAATATTAATTGGGATACCAAACTAGTTTTAATTTGTATGTATGTATTTTTGGTTAACGTACTATGCCAAATATTTATTGAATGCTAGTAATTTTTTGTGCCAAGTTACGTACCGATAGTTCTACCATAGCTATTTCCGTAAAACAGCTGTTCAGTGCTGTTAAAAAATTAATATTCTTATTACAATAAAATAGTTTTCAAACATTAAACTTTTACCGGGCACTGGCACACATGATGCCGGTATGTTAATACCACTGATCTCTATAAACGGAACGGAACGCAATAGTGGCAGGAGTTTCATTTCTCCCTTCGAAAATGCAGAGCCTGGACAGTGTCCCTAGCTGCTATATCTATCTATTAATCGGTCGTGTTTAGGGGTTTATTTTAATGGTTTCTTTTAGTTTTATGGATGGATTTTTGTATAGCGTTCCATATCCGTATGAGTCCAGCGTTCTCACATCCATTTTTGGGTCTGACCGCAGGAGGCTAGGCTTTTAAAACCCGTGCTCCCTACGTGATTCCCCTTCAGTCCGTCCACTGAAGTCCTTTTTGGCTAGCAGGAATACGCCAGAAGGGGGCATTAGTTATTTGGAGGGAGCAATGCGCTCCCTTCTCCGGAGGAAGCCGCAATTGCTGATTTAATTTAATTGTAAGTTAAAAGAAAAGATTAAGTAGAAGCACTTCTTTGACGACTGCCCTTCATGGTGCATCTCCGCTGGGCTCTTTTCCGGACTCCTGTCCGTGACGTTGGGTCGCGTAGAGGGTCTTCTTTCTTCTTCCTTTTCTCCTACCGATGACCTCTTCATTCTTCTATAAATTGGATAGGAGACCTCGTATGATGTAAAATACTCTTACACTTACCTCCGCGCATGCGCCGTTTCATTTTAGTTCTACTACTCATTTGTTGGCGTTTGTTTATGCTTCAAATTTTACCAGTTACAATACATGGGATCCTCTATCCAGTTATAGAGTGTCAATACGCAGTTATTAGTTGTTTAAATCTTTTCTTTCATTTGCTCTTTGGGTTATATGATACCAATAACATTTTAGTGTTTCTTAGCCAGTTTACATGTGCTTCTTCAGTTTGTAAAAGGTTATAGCAGTATTTTTATGCAGTAAACTCTTGGAGGTCATGGTATGTGTTTAACTTGTTAAATTGGCAATAAATCATACATTTTTTAAACATAAATTGTTGAGAATTTAATTATAAGAAGATTGATGTAAATAATGTCAACAAAAAACAAATAAAATTTTAAACTTGTCGACTCTTATTAGCAACAAAACCGACGAAAACTTAGAAGAAAATGCTACAAAAAAAGAGACCAAATGTGTCTAGTAGGTACAATAATTTTAGACCTACGGAAAACAAGCTGGCAACACTGATTTTTTTCATCACAATTTGTTTAAATATTACTCATTGTTGTCAGTTAATCGTGGTATGTGTTAAATAACCTTTCGCTGATCAATCGTGTTTGCAGTATGACGTCGAATTTTTATCGTAAAATTTTCAGAAAACTGTTAAGAAGTGTAATTTTGTATTCATTTTACAGTACATAAAAATCAAGTCTGTTAAAAAGTGTGAAATTCTGTTTAGTTTTGTTTTGAAAAATGCCGTGTATCCACTAATGCTGAATATGTCGACATGATTTTCATGTATGGATTTTGTAATGGAATTGCTGCGGCAGCGGTTACGGAATACCGACATAGGTATACTGGTCGTGTTGTACCAAATCGTGAAGTATTTAGTAGAATTTTTAATAATCTTCGAGAGAATGGTACACTTCCCAGCACTCATATTTCATCTGAACGACAAGCAAATCACGCTGATGAAGGTGAAAACATTCTGCTGATGGTTCAACGTAGTCCGGCAACGAGCACACGATTTGCAACACGGCTCAATATTTCACAAAGTAGAGTATGGAGGTCATTAAATGGATTGCATCCTTTTCATATTCAGAAAGGAAGCATCTCCAGCCTGGTGATTACGCCAGCCGGCTGCAGTTCTGCCAGTGGGTTAAAAGGAATCAACATTTAATTCCATTTATACTATTTTTGGATGAAGCTACTTTCACTCATAACGGAATAGACAACACACGGAATGCGTATCGGTGTTTTGAAGAAAACCCATATGCTTCAGTGGAAAAAAAATTTGCAGCAACGATTTTCAGTGAATGTTTGGTGTGGTATCATAGATGACCAATTAATTGGTCCTTTCATACTACAACATCGTGTCACAGGGAGAAATTATCTGGAATTTTTACGTAGTGAATTTATTATATTGCTGGAAAATATCCCCGTAGAAAAACGAATTGAAATGTATTACCAACTTGATGGAGCTCCTACACATTTCACTAATGAAATAAGGCAATGTCTTGATGAAAAGTTTACTGGTAAATGGATAGTACGTGGAGGGCTGGTTAATTGGCCACCGAGATCCCCAGACCTCACTCCGTTGGATTATTGTTTGTGGGGATGGTTGAAAAAAGAGGTTTACAAGCAAAAAGTAGACACACGCGATTGCTCGCATTCTCAACGCTGCAGCTATAATCAAGGAACGCAAAGATACTGACAACACAAAATCTAATACAACGCGTTGAAAAGTGCATTGAACACAACGATGGAATTTCTGAAAGTTATTAAACCACATGAAATACTACTTGTAAGCAGCATTTTATCATTATCATAAAAAAAAAAAATCAGTAAGTATTCTTTCTTCCTCCAGTTATTTTCTACTGTACATAACGAAAATGTGTTTTCAATCTGTTAAAAATTAATCTGTTTTGTTGTTAATAAAAGTCGACATGTTTAAAATTTTATTTGTTTTCTGTTGACAGTATTTATATCAATCTTCTTATACTTAAATTCTCTACAATGTATGTTTAAAAAATTTATGATTTATTGCCAATTTAATAATGTTATTGTACGTCAAACGTAAAAAAATGTGTTTTTTTTACCCTATTTTTGGCGTTTTACATGGGATATCTTAGAAACTAAGAGAGATACAGTTCTGGGACCTATTTGTTTCGATTTCCCAGCTCAAAAACCATAAGAAACAATTGAATTTGCCCCTTAATTGACCTTCCCAGAATTTCAGACAGCCTTAATTTTGCCGTAGGAACTGAAACTCGGGCGAAATCTATCACCCTGTATAACTTGCTAACGAAGCGTTGTTGGACGTATGTTTATATGAATTTTTTCTTATTTTTAACCTCTAGAATGAGTTGTCAAAGTATTGCCCTATCTTCCTCTGTATAGGATGTGCTGGTCATCTAATCCTTTGATAAGTTTACCATTTATTGCTGATGCAATGCGTATAAAATGGTTTGATAAATTAAAAAGATTTTTATTTTATTGATAACAATTCTATAATAAAGATATTTTTATAAAAATTTGCCCTGCAATGGATATTTTCAATAATGCATTTCAGTCTATTATGTCTTTCTCAGAACTTATTGCTGTGGATGAAATGGCAATTCCTTGTAAAGGAAGAAGCAAAATAAACACCAGATCAAAATAAAAAAAATTGGGTTTTTAAGGTTTGGACTCTAGCTAATGCCCAGGGTTATGTTTTAAAATTTGAGTTATACCAAGGAGCTAGAGCTGTAACAGCAACAGTTAGGCATAATTGGAGATACTGTTGCAATGTATGTTGTTGGGACTGTCATAACTAATACCTTGGTGGGAGCTCAAAAAAACTTAATAGATATGAAAGCACTAGCAATAGATGGTAGAGGGTTTACAACCAGTGTGCAATGTCTAATAAAAATGTTACTGTCACCCGCTGGCTGGATAACAAGTTTGTTAAGGTAATGTCATCCTATGCAGGCTTGATAAAGTCACCTGTTGACTTTATATAAAGTAACCGCTTGATAAAGTCTCCTGTTATGAAAGAACACAGAAAAGAATAGTTGAGATGATATTATAACTAGTTCATGGGGG